>NW_007731165.1:18234-32217 GCF_000696425.1 Galeopterus variegatus
TCTCTTCCATGAGATGGAAACAAAAACAAAAACAGCGAGTTGAGTCCAAAAGGGGGGAAACAGTACAATTAATAGCTCAGGGTAGCGAACAAATAAAATTCAGTTGGGGGGAGGGAAGGGGAGACTAGATCTAGGTCCAGTTTAATTATAAGGCCGAAAGCCCCGTCTAAGGGCTTGTTTTGACGCCGGCCTTGCAGAGGGTAGGAGAGGAGACCCCGAAGAAGCCCCTTTGTTGCATCCCGGAGAGAGAGGGGCTTTTTGGCGAAGGCGACCCGGGATGTTTAAAATGGAGACAACGGCCTCCAAACGCAGTTGTCTTGGGGGCCTTCCATTGTGAGACGCCCCAGCTGCCCAGACCCGGTGCCTCCGCAGGTGCGACCTTCCCCTGCAGCACCGTGTAGCAGTGACAGCCTTGGCACTCACTGGCCAAGGGGGAGCGGGTGCTTCTGCTGCCTGCCAGTGTCTGGTCTGGGGCAGAACTAAAACGGGGGGCCCTGAGGAGAGGCTGGGCTTTGTGGCCTATGCATACCCCCCCTCTTGTGCCAACCCCTCTCAGGCACCCCCGTCATTTGAAGATCTGCTGGGGGAAGGCCCTGACGGATCTCTCCCTCTCCTCTCTTTTGCCATAGGTGGAAGTGCAGGACAATAGGAAGACGGCTGAAGCCTTAACTGGCTTTGGCAGGAGAAGCGCAGGGAACGCCGCCGTCTCCTGTCTCGCGTGTTAGTTCCATGAGGAAGGGGGTGGTAGGGGGAGTATGGCGCCGCCGGGCGAGCGGGCGGGGCGTGGGCGGGAGGACCGACCGCCCAGGCGAGGAGGCGCGTGTCGCCTCCCGGGCTGGGTGACACCCCAGCTGGCAGCATCTCCGCCCCCGCCGCTCGGCTGTCACCGCCCTTTGACCCCGCGCGCTGCGACGGGTGGGCGTTCTGCGGCCGCAGGGGTAAGGTACCCGAGCAGCTCGTGTCGGCTGGCCAGGGCGGGAGGGCATAGGCCTGCCAGGGCCTAGGAAGTGCCGGCAGAGAAGGAGGTCGACGCTGTCCCTGTAGAACATTGTTTAGTTCATTCATTCGTCCCACAGACTGTGGTTCAGTACCTGATAGGTTCTGACACAGCAAGTCATCCTGGCAGACTCCATCCTGGAGTAGTGGTGAGAGGTGTGAACTGTGGAGCCGGGCAGCGGGGTTTGAATGCCCCACTCCATGCTGTGTCCTTAGGCACGTCAGGTTCTCTTTGCCTCGGCTTCCTCTTCCTTAAAGCAGAGATGATAATGAAATCTGCCTCTAAGATGGTTAGAAAGGTTAAACGAGGTAATAGGTATGAAACGCTTGGAACACTTAACTGGCACAAAGTAAATGCTGTGTTTGCTGTGGTATTCCTGGTATCATCACCACCACCCAGCGCTCAGAGACTCATGTGGGAGACATACCGATAAATAAGCAATTCTGATACTGCTGTGATGGAGGAATAGCCCTCCTGGCTCTGGGAGCACAGAGTAGGCACTTGGCTCAGTCTAGGTGAATCCAAGGAGGCTTCTGTCCCCCAAAAAGCTGAGACCTACAGGATGCTTGGGGGAACCAGGCAGGAGAAGGGGAGTATTCTCAGTTGAAGGTGTACTCTGTGAGAAACCTCAAGTCTCTCTGTCTAGAGAGAGAGATGAGGTAAGGCTAAGGAGGCAGGCTGTGGTCGGGTCTTAGGGGACCCTGCAGAGCTAGTTAAGGACTTTAAATTTTAGGTTAATGGGAAAGCATTTAAGAATTAGATTTGCGGGGCTGGCTGGTTAGCTTAGTTGGTTAGAGCCTGGTTTTATAACACCAAGGTCAAGGGTTTGAATCCCTGTACCGGTCAGCCACCAAAAAAAAAAAAAAGATTTGTGGACTAGAAAGATCACTCTGGCCACGTGAAGAATGTATTCCTTGATGAGGGTGTTAGTGGCAGGCAGGAGTCAGGATTGACCTCAGGTTTTGGTTGGCAGATATTGATGCTACTCAGTGTGATAGGGAACGGGACAGGGAGCAGGTTTGAAGGAGGGAAGGGAAGTTTAGTTTTTAACATGTTGAAATTAATGCCTGTAAAACATTTAAGTGGAGCTGTCCAGTAGTTGTTATCCATCAAAGGTCACGAAAATCATGGGAGGGGATGTACTCACTTAGACTGAAGGTATAAAATGAGAAGCAAAGTGTCCAGGACATCCCAGAGGAATGCTGATGCTCGGTAATACTTGGGCACAGCCTCATTTTTGCTTGTCAACATTGTGTTACATCTTTCATTAAGCCGGAATTCCTGAGTGTAGTGACTGGAACTGAGTTTATGCATATTTGTGTCCCCGGTCCAGCACATTATCTGGCATGTAGCAAGTCAAAAATGATCCAATCTAACATTTATTGAGCACTTACTTTGTGCCAGGCTGCATGTTGAGCACTCATATTTGCTTGTGTTTGATGGGTGAATAAAAGGGCAGCTCTTAGGGAGCAAATATCCTTCAGGTTCTCATCAGATTTTCCACTTGGGTGTCTTTGATTCAGGTAATGAGCTGGAGGAGAGGAGCCAAGCTGGACTTTATGCAAACAGACTGTCAGAAAAGAGCAGCCTGGGCTATTTGGAAATCTGAGGTATGTCTGTAATACTCAAGGATGAAACAAACCAGGAGGTCAATTTGTTTGTCCTACTTCTGTAGGCTCAATGTGATTCAAATCACCCTGTCAAGATAGCTTTTTCTTTAAAATTATACAGTAATGACAAAATCTTCGTTACAGTTTGGTTGAGAAATTGTTGATATTATCATTGTTGTTTTACCAACAAAGACCAGAGTGGCTTAATTACTGGGCAGTGCTGACACCTTTTTTTAATTAGGTGTAATCTAAAATGCTCCAACAAATTGATCCCAAAATACAGTGGCTGAAACAAAATAGAAGTTTATTCCTCGCTCCTTAACAGTCCAGATCTGGTAGAGCAGCTTGCTCTGTTCTGTGAGGTTATCTGGGGACAGGGTTCCTTGGGTCATGTGGCTCACCTTGTTCAGACCTAGGCTTTCGCATCATGGTTCAAGCCAGCTTCTCCAGCTCCTGCCATCATGTATGAACTCTGTCTGGCAAAAAGGGAAAGATGAGCAGGAAACGCATGCTTATTCCTTTTAAGGTTCTGATGTTTAAAAAGACATATTTTTGTACAATGTGGTCCCCAAACATAAGTCAGCTACTACATCTGGTGTACAGTCAAAGAGTAAGTCATGACTGTTTCAGAGCTGGAGGAGAAGCTGGCTGAGAGACCCTGCTCTGTCCCCAGAGTAACTGGATTACTGACTTGGGGGCTTGGTCCCAGCCTGAGGGGAAGTCCACTGAACTGGTGAAAGAGGGCTGGACATGCTCCCCGACCTCTGTCTCCCCAAGGCAGGCTGCTGTGGCTTTGGGTAGGTTTATGGTGTTTGAGCCCAGAGAATCCAGGCTCATTCAGGATTTCAGTGTTCCCTGTGCCCAGTGCACTTTGGACACTGTGTTGGGTGCTAGTGATGTGGGCACAAGGAAGACTAGACCCCTGGGCAAGGCATTTCTGGCCATGTGACAATTACAAAGCAATGCAAGAAATACCACAGAGGTCTGGCCAATAATTAGTGGGCACATAGAAGGAGGATCGACTGGCATTGGAAGGCTTTACTGTGGTGGCAAAGATTTAGAGTGACGATGCATTTTGGATTGATAACTGTAAGGTTTCCCTTAGATAGACAGAGGCAGTGAGGACTCTGGTGTCATGTGTGCATCCTTGCTCCCCTGTTTAGTGGTTCTGTGTCCTGAACTACTTCATCGCTGAGCCTCAGTTTCCTCATCTGTGAAATAAGGATAACAACATCTACCTCACAGAATTGTTTTGAGAATTACGTGAGTTTCGGTGGATAATTCACAAGGTCTGCTATGTAACAGGCACTTATTAAATGTTAGCCACCTCCTACAGCAAGGTGCAGGGTGGTTCAAAGCCAGGGAGGCCAGTTAGGATTTCAGTTAAAGAAAGCCTGAACCTAAGGGGAAACCATGTTGCCATCATTTCTGAGGCGAGGATTATCCAGGAGGGTCTAGTGCTGCTCTGTGCTTTCCCTGCTTTCTTCAGGAGTTTCCCCAATTAATTAAAGTCATCAATCTCTAGATTCTCAGAGACCATACCCTGAGAGTTCTGGTAAGGGGTCTTTTTGGAACAAGAGGATTCTCTCTGCTTGTTTTATTCTTTCAAGTTCACATGCTTCTGGGAAGCCTTTTCTGAGCCCTACCCAGCCCCACACCCCAGCTCAGTATAGAGCCCCTCCTCTGTGACTTCTTAGCATCCTGTGCTAATCTCTGCTAATGCGTTCTCACCTCAATTATAATCAGGATTCTCTCTGCTTGTTTTATTCTTTCAAGTTCACATGCTTCTGGGAAGCCTTTTCTGAGCACTACCCAGCCCCACACCCCAGCTCAGTATAGAGCCCCTCCTCTGTGACTTCTTAGCATCCTGTGCTAATCTCTGCTAATGCATTCTCACCTCAATTATAATCGTAGGTTTCCTTGTCTGTCTCCCTGTTAGACTACTAGCATCTTAGACTCAGGGACAGGGTTTTATTCATCCTAGTATTCCTACTGTGTAGCTCATTTCCTGGCACATAGCTGGTGCTCAGTAAATGTTGTGGGATGGGCAGAGGATCAGCTTTGATTGGCTGAAGAGGAACTGGCAGTTGGGGCTGGAAAGAACTCCAATGTGATAAGGGGTTGGGTGTGCTGTTGGTTGAAGAGAAAGAGAACCCGGTGGTTTATTGGGTATTTAACTGTAATACAGGAAGTAGACATTGTGAACTGTGACCTGAACTATGCGAGTTTCTTTCAGAAAACGGTTTCTCAGTCTTTTTGTCTTTTTCCAGTACAGCAGAGTTTCTCAGCCCTGACATTATTGACATTTGGGGCTGGGTAGGTGTTTGTTGCCGGGAGTTAGCCTGTAGCATCCCTAGCCTCTACCCGTAGATGCTAGTAGTAACAGTCCCACTGTCCAGCTGTGACAGCCCAAAATGTCTACAGACACTGACAGATGTTTGCTGGGGCAAAATTGCCCTCCGTTAAGAACCACTGTGGTATAGGGTAGTGGTTAGAGCATGAACTTCTAAGCCAGACACCTGGGCTTATATCTGGTTCTTGTACTTACTAGCTGTATGCCTCTGGACAAAGTATTTGACCTCTCTAAGCCTCAGTTTCCTCAGCTATAAAATGAGGGGTTACCTGGCACATAAGTTTATGGGTGGAATTATTAATGAGGTAATATATGTAACATGCTTTGTCGAGTCCCTGACTCCATAATCGATAATTAGTGTTATTATGTGTTACTTATGAGAAAGGACCCTTGAGAGGGGCAAGAAAGAAAATATGAAGAGTTGAGGAAGAAAACAGTGTTTGGTGTAAGAATACATGCACAGGATAGAAAAATCAGAAGGTTCTTAAGGGTGTGCTGTGGAAAGTAAGTAATCCTCTCCTCCTCCCCAGATAAGTGTTAATAGTATGTGTGTGCCCTTCCAGAGCCATTCTGTACATATGTATGTACGTATGTATGTATGTATATATAGGGAAGACCTTTTTTTTTTTTTGGTGGGGGAGGAGAGGGGCTGGCCAGTGTCGGGATCCGAACCCATGACCTTGGTGTTATAAGGCTGCACTGTAAGGAAAGACCGTTTTTTAAGAGAGTCAAATGGCTTGAGTGTGTTGCATAGGCCTGTCTGGTGGTTGGCCCTAAACGGGGCATTCCCATTCAGGATACTGAAAGGGCAGCCTCTGTGGGTGGAGCTTCAGAGTTTTAACAGTTTGCCAGGTGGCCCATTTTCTTTTTTTTCTTTTTTTTAAAAGATGACTGATAAGGGGATCTTAACCCTTGACTTGGTGTTGTCAGCACCACACTCTCCCGAGTGAACCACGGGCCGGCCCAGGTGGCCCATTTTCTACAGTTCTGGAATTCCCTGAGGGATGGTGCCTGTGTAGGTGGCAGAGAGATACACAGACGTGGTGTCTGGCAGAGTGACACATTGTTGAGTATTGGACATCACAACAGGGAGGGACCCCAACCTTAGAGAAAACAGCAAACTCCACATACATTTTGTGTACAAAACATATTGTCCTGGAGATCATAATCTGCTTCTTTTGCTAGCCACAACTTTTTTTTTTAAAAGATGACAGTAAGGGGATCTTAACCCTTGATTTGGTGTTGTCAGCACCACGCTCTCCCGAGTGAGCTAACCGGCCCTCCCTATATAAAGATCCAAACCCGTGGCCTTGTTGTTATCAGCACCACACTCTCCTAAGTAAGCCACAGGCCGGTCGCTAGCCACAATTTTTAAATGATTGAAATAATAGATGTCAAAGAGTAAGGCTTTTGGCGCAAAGTGATTTCACCATTTGTTGCAAGCCTGTATGTTGAGTGTCAGGGCAAATTAGGGTTGACCTCAATAACGCAATCAGCACAGATATGTGTAGAAAACCAGGGCTTGGGCTCTTGGATTCAAACCTGCTTGTTATACATTGGAGAGAAATGGTTCTTTAGGGCTTCGGCTTAAAAGGAAGGAAGGAAATAAAGGGCATCGTTAGAATTGAGAGTTGTTCACTCATGTCTAAACAGCAGCTTGGACAGGGGCTCAGAAGTGGGAATTCCAGCTGAGTGGGAGCAGGCCAGAAAGCAGGCATGGTAGATTCATCGTAACATCAAAAACATGCTGGGCTTCTGGTCTTAAAAGGTCTGGCGGTAGAATCTGTTCTGTTCTCCCACCTTACCTGTACCAATTCCTTTACCGGAACTATTAATCTAAGCAGTCATTTTCCTGTCCCAAATGGAAGACTCTACTCTAATTTCCCCATCCTGCCTAGTGGGAAGCCATAGCCCAGACTTCTCATTTCAGTAGTCTTAGGGCCCAGTGGGTCCCTGTCAGGGACTTTCCTGGGTTACTGTAACTCAGTCAGCTGCCCAACTTAATTCTTCAAAACTTTGTTTAAAGTCATTTGGTAAATTGTTTTTGTTAAATATTGAGTAGATACAAAATGATATGTTCAGTGTAAAGAATAAGGATAGAAGGAACACCTATGTACTCATCACCTAGTTTATTATTATTATTATTATTTATTTTATTTTTTTTTTAAAGATGACCAGTAAGGGGATCTTAACCCTTGACCTGGTGTCAGCACCACGCTCACCCAGTGAGCTAACCGGCCATCCCTATATGGGATCCAAACCCGTGGCCTTGGTGTTATCAGCACCACACTCTCCCGAGTGAGCCACAGGCCGGCCCTTATTATTATTATTATTATTTTCTGGAGGCTGGCTGGTATGGGAATCTGAACCCTTGACCTTGGTGTTATCAGCACCATGCTCTACCAAGTAAGCTAACCAGCCAGCCCTCCCAGCACCCAGTTCATTTCTTTGATTCATGTTATTATTACCTTTGGAGTCCCTGTGTGCCCCTCTCCGATTCTGTCCCACCTCCCCACCCTCCAGGCCATCTCCGAATTTTGCTTTTATCATTTTCTTGCTTTTCTTTATAGTTTTACCACATATGTCTGTTTTACTAAACAATGTATTATTTAATTTTGCTCATTTTTAAAACTTAGTATAAATAAAATCATTTTTTTCTGCAGTGTCTCAAATTTGTTGCTATATGTTCTTGAGATTAATCCATGTTGTGTACAGTTGTATTTCATTTTCACTGATGAGTAATGCTCCATTGTGTGAGAATTTGTTTATCCTTTCTACTGTTGGTGGACATTTGGGTTGTTTCCAGTGTTTTGCTGGGATGGGACACACAGTGCTGCTGTGCATATTACTGGGACAAATGTGGACAGCCTCTCCAGGGTATACCTGGAATGGAACTGAATCACAGGTATGTGCATCTTCAGCTTGACCAAATAATCCTAAAATGTTTCCAAAGTGGTTTGCCCAATTTACACCTCAACCACCGATTCTGTTTGCTTCACATCCTCCCAGTAGTGGTATTATCAGACTTTGAATTTTTATTAATCTGATGGGAACATGGTGATATCTCATGTGATTTTGATTTGCATCTGTGATTATTAGTGAGTTGAGCATCTTTTCTTAAACTTACTAATAATTCAGGTTTCAGTTTTTCTGAAACACCCATTTAAATCTTTTGCTCATTTTTCTATGGGTTGTTGTCTTTTTATTATACAAATAGGTAGACTTTTTGTTTGTTGTTTTTCCTGGTTTTTTAAAAATTTTCTTTTTTGGTGGCTGGCCCATATGGGGATCCGAACCCTTAGCTTCGGTGTTATAACACCATATTCTAACCAACTGAGCTAATTGGCAAGCCCTTCGTTTTATATTTTGGATACTAATCCTTTGTCAGTTATATGTGGTGTAACTGTCCACTTCCAGTTTGTGGCTTGTCTTTTCACTCTAGGTGTTTTCTGTGTTCTTTTGGATGAACCAATCAAGTTCTTAAATTGCTGGCAATCCCTTAAGACTCAGAAAACCTACTCCTGTTCAAGTAACTTAAAGCAAAAGCATCAAACATGCATGCTCCCTGAAAGTAATAAGGAGATAATAACATGTCTGCCTAAGGAACAAGAAACCTTTGGCGTAGCAGCAAAGTCTTTAGAACATCCAAGGGATGCCTTAGTCAAAAGACAAATGGATGAAAAAATATAAACGTCAATTATGACACATCGATTTTTTTTTTTTTTTTAAAGATGACCGGTAAGGGGATCTTAACTCTTGACTTGGTGTTGTCAGCACCACGCTCAGCCAGTGAGCCAACCGATCATCCCTATATAGGATCTGAACCCGTAGCCTTGGTGTTATCAGCACCGCACTCTCCCGAGTGAGCCACGGGCCGGCCCGAAATTCTTAATTTTAGTGTAATTTATCAATTGTTTTTTCAATTACGGTTAGCACTTTTTTTTTCTTTTTAAGAACTTACTTCCTACTTCAAGTTTATAAAGATATTTCTTTATATATATTGTCTTCAAAACATTTTAATGTTTTGCCTTTTATCTTAAGGTCCTCAATGCATTTATAGTTATTTTTGTGTATGGTGTGAGATAGGAGCTGATTTTTTTTACTTTTTTTTTTTTTTAGGCTGGCCAGTACAGGGATCAAACCCTGGACCTAGGTGTCCCCAGCACCAGGCTCTAACCAACTGAGATAACCAGCCAGCCCTCTTTTTCATTTTTTGTAAGTGTACCAAATTGTCCCAGTATCATTGATCAGGAAAAACTATATCCTTTTCATATGGATCTGTAATGTCACCATTAAGCATTATCATATATCCCATGTCTACAAATGTGTGGGTCTGTTTCTGGGCTCTTTACTGTCAGTTCTCTATCTCTGTGTCAATACCACACTGACTTATTACTATAATTTTATAAAAACTATTAGTATCTCGTAAGGCCCTGGCCGTTTGCTCTTCTATCTTCATTTTCGATCATGTTTGTCAGCTGGCCAATTAGCTCATTTGGCTGCACCACGCTCAGCCAGTGAGCAAACCGGCCATCCCTATATAGGATCCGAACCCGTGGCCTTGGTGTTATCAGCACCACACTCTCCCGAGTGAGCCACGGGCCATCCCTCAATTAGCTCATTTGGCTAATGTGTGGTGTTAAAACACCAAGGTCGGGGCCGGCCCGGTGGCGCACTGCTATAGTCGGCGCTCCCGCCAAGGGTTCGGATCCCACATACAGACCGGTTCCTGCTCACTGGCTGAGTGAGGTGCGGGTGCAACACCGAGGGTTGCGGTCCCGTTGCCGGTCCCAGTCCGGTACGGGCGCGACACTGAGGGTTGCAATCCATTGCCGGACAGGAAAAAAAAAAAACAACAAACACCAAGGTCAAAGGTTCAGATCCCCATACCAGCCAGCTGCCAAAAACAAATAAACAAACAAATAGATCATGCTTGTCAAATGCCATAAAAATTGTTGGGATGTTTTCTTAGAATTGCTTTGAATTTATTATATATCAGTTTGGATACAGTTGACATTTTTATGATATTGAGTCTTCTGATTCATGAACATGGTATATCTTTCCATTTATATATCAAAGTCTAAATTTAATCATTGTCTTTACATCCTACTCTCAAAAACAGTTAAGGACCACAGAACACTTTAATTCCTATCTCTCCTTCCTCCACTTTTATTCTACAGGTGTGTGCTTTAGTTCTTTTTTAAATTTTACAAGACATCATTAGTTCAGTGTGTGTTTAGATTTACTTGCTTATTACTTCTTTCATTGTTCCTCATTCCTTCTTGCATTTAATCCTTTTCTTCTGGGATCACTTTTCATCCGCCCTAAGTATATCTTTTATAATGTGTGAATTTTTTTTTTTTTTTTTTTTAAAGATGACCGGTAAGGGGATCTTAACCCTTGACTTGGTGCTGTCAGCACCATGCTCAGCCAGTGAGCGAACTGGCCATCCCTATATGGGATCCGAACCCAGGGCCTTGGTGTTATCAGCACCACGCTCTCCTGAGTGAGCCACGGGCAGGCCCTATAATGTGTGAATTTATGCTGCAATCCATTTGGGGACTAGCTAGAGGTTACCCATTTTCAGGGAAGATTTTTCTCTCCTCCATTCAGCACCAGGATTTGATATAGGCAGTTTTCTGTGCAGTCTTCTGAGGTCCTGTGAGACCTCCTTCCTGGCAGGGCAGGGAGCTCAAGCTTGCTCGGTTCTGCAAATGCCCTTAATTCCCAGCCTTGAAGCTGCACTTGTCTTCTGCATTCCAGCCCTTGTTTAGGTTTGTTTTGACCTCTCAGTATTGCTTACTGACCCTGTCAGTTCTTTGATGCATTTTAAAAGATGTCTTATAATTTTCTTCAGCATTTTTTTTTTTTAAAAAGATGACCGGTAAGGGGATCTTAACCCTCGACTTGGTGTTGTCGGCACCACGCTCAGCCAGTGAGCCAACCGGCCATCCATATATGGGATCCGAACCCGGGGCCTCGGTGTTATCAGCACCACACTCTCCCGAGTGAGCCACGGGCCGGCCCTTCTTCAGCATTTGTAACTGTTTGCAGTGAGAGAGTTAGCCTGGGTTCCCAGGGTGCCTTGCCTTCAGAAATTGGGATGTTTCCTAGTTTTAATTTTGTATTTCATCTGGCAGCAACAAACTCTGAATATTAGAACTATGACTTAGTAATGTTAACTTCTGGATTTTATAATATGTTTTGTAACACTCATTAGTATGAGGAAAAAGGGTTGGTAAGTGCCTATTAATGACAGAGAATTTGCCCTTTGGGGGCAGACTAAGATCTGTCAAGCCTGGTATTCTATGTCTGTTGTGGAAGTTTTGTCCTTGTTTACAGTGGAAAGAGCACAGTTTTTTTGGAGTAGATTGGACTTGGCCTTGAATCTGGGCATGACACTGAGACCCAGGTGACAACCTCTCCATGATTCGCTCATCTGCACAGTGGGGATGACTGTATTAACACCCTCCTCATAGGATTATTGTGGGTTCTGATGAGGTGGCGTATATGTATGAAACACTTTGCAGGTAGGTTGCCACAGCAGCTATTCCAGTTATTCCCTTCGTGCCCTGTTGGTGGTATTCTCTCTACATGCCACTGTCTTTGGGAAACAACGAGCCTACGGATTTCTCTTGCCAGTAACCTCCGCTTGAGCGCTTAGCATGGGAGAGCTTATTATTAGCGCGGCTGTTTTCTCTGAGCACAGTCATCCAGTCCCACCCAGAGTCCTTTACCAGAACTCATGGTTTCTTTACAACTGGCTGAGCCACCCCATCAAGTTGGGAAATGAGAGCATCCGCACTATGGGCGCTCACATCCAAGCGTTAATTTTTACCCAACCAGTGAATGCATTTAAAATTTGCATCAGTATTGGCAGGCTGCCATCCAGACCGAGTATCATTTTATATTCCTGCTCACTAGGAACATTTCCTGCCTACAGTGGAAGCTGTCTGTCTTTTAAATCTTTGCCAGTCTGATCCTGGAAGTGGTATCTTGTGCTTATTCATATTTCTTTGATTGTTAGTGAGGTTGAACAATGTTTTTTTCTGAGCAGTGTATATTGACCACTTATATTTCTTCTTTCCTGTTTATTTCTTTATTTTTTTTTTTTTAAAGATGACCGGTAAGGGGATCTTAACCCTTGACTTGGTGTTGTCATCACCACGCTCAGCCAGTGAGCGAACCGGCCATCCCTATGTGGGATCCGAACCCGGGGCCTTGGTGTTATCAGCACCGCACTCTCCCGAGTGAGCCACGGGCCAGCCCCTGTTTATTTCTTAATTCATTTCTCTATAGGGAGATTAATCTTTTTCTTGTTGATTCATTTTTTTGTAATAGCTTAATTGAGATGTAATTCACATGTTATACAGTTCATCCTTATTTGTTTATTGATTAATTGATTGATTGATTGATTGCTGGTTGGTACCGGCCCGAACCATGGTGTTGTCTGCACCATGCTCTAACCACCTGAGCTAACTGGCCACAATTCACTCTTTTAAAGTGTACAGTTCAGTGGCTTTTAGTATATTCTCAAAGTTGTGCAACCATCACCAGGTTCTCATTTCAGAACAGTTTCATTTTCCCCAGAAGAAACCCCGTACTCATTAACAGTCACTCTCTGTTTATCTCTAACCCCCCACCCCACCCCAACCCCCGCATTAGGCAACCACTAATCTACTTTCTGTCTGTATGGATTTAACTATTTGGGGCATTTTATATAAATAGAATCATACAACTTGGTCTTTTCTGAATGGCTTCTTTTACTTAGCATAATATTTTCAAGGTTCATTCATGTAGTGGCATGTATCCATACTTCTTTTTTATCATCGAATGATATTCTATTGTATGGACATTCCACATTTTGTTTATCCATTCATCAGTTCTTGGGCATTTGGGTTGTTTCCAGTTTTTGATTATTTTGAATAATGTTGCAATGAACATTTGTGTACAAGGTTTTGTGTGGACGTGTGTTTTCGTGGTGATTAATTTTTAAGAGCCTTTTCTATATCAGGGCCATTAAATCTATATAGTCTATAATTATTCTCCCCAGGCTTATATTTGATTTGGGAAGTTGAGTAGATAAGGATAGAAAATGAACGAAACAGAACATTTAGAATTCTGACCAATCTTTCACACCCGCAGGAATTCAGTTTGTGTCCCCTTCCTTCCCCACTAGGCCTGCTAAGTAGGCTGGCCTGCCTACTGCACAGAACAGTCACGGCATTGCTAACTCTGTCTCTCAGAACCAGGAACCAGTTACCACTCGGGGGTGGTTTCCAAGTTTCTCTCAGAAGCTCGCACTTCAAGTGGCTGGCTGAAAACTGCCAGGGTCGTAAGTCATCCGTGACAGGCTTCCCAGCAGCTTTGCTGAGTCACTGCTGCTGCAGGTGGTGGGATTGGAGGGGCTGGAGACCAGCAGCCCTGTTTGTTCAGGGGTGAGTTCTGGGGCCCTGAGCCTCTCTAATCCTTGTAGTGCTGCCATCTAAAAACTGTATTTTAGACCAGCACTTCAGCATCTGTATTTGTAAAGCCCAGCAGTTTACAAAAATCATTGGAAACTGAGACATTGAATTCTTGACCACTTTTTACCCAGGCCTACCTTAAGGTTTTTCAATTTTCCCAAAATATTCCTCTAAAATATCCTCCTACTCATTTAGTTTTTCCCCAATCAAGTTTTATAAAATCTTAACTTAGTTTAAATCTATTGGGAATAGTAAATATAACATTTGATATTGGCTTCTGCCATATATATTTCCTAGGTGGTGTTCATGTCCTACGCAGTTCATGTTCATAGTTGGAAATCAAGATAATACTGTGGGGAAAGTTTTAAATGAAAAAAAATCTGCCAAGTGCTAGGTAAATATTTCATTTTTATTGTCACTCGCCTTGGTATCTGTTATATTTCAAATTCATGCATTTATAACCTGGCAATCTCATTAATGAAATCATTCATTCATTTATTAAACATTTATTAAATCTTAACACTAGAAGGGACCTTAGCAGTCGCCTAATCCTAATGA
>NW_007731165.1:32227-72661 GCF_000696425.1 Galeopterus variegatus
AGCCAGTGAGCCAACCGGCCATCCATATATGGGATCCGAACCCGGGGCCTCGGTGTTATCAGCACCACACTCTCCCGAGTGAGCCACGGGCCGGCCCTTCTTCAGCATTTGTAACTGTTTGCAGTGAGAGAGTTAGCCTGGGTTCCCAGGGTGCCTTGCCTTCAGAAATTGGGATGTTTCCTAGTTTTAATTTTGTATTTCATCTGGCAGCAACAAACTCTGAATATTAGAACTATGACTTAGTAATGTTAACTTCTGGATTTTATAATATGTTTTGTAACACTCATTAGTATGAGGAAAAAGGGTTGGTAAGTGCCTATTAATGACAGAGAATTTGCCCTTTGGGGGCAGACTAAGATCTGTCAAGCCTGGTATTCTATGTCTGTTGTGGAAGTTTTGTCCTTGTTTACAGTGGAAAGAGCACAGTTTTTTTGGAGTAGATTGGACTTGGCCTTGAATCTGGGCATGACACTGAGACCCAGGTGACAACCTCTCCATGATTCGCTCATCTGCACAGTGGGGATGACTGTATTAACACCCTCCTCATAGGATTATTGTGGGTTCTGATGAGGTGGCGTATATGTATGAAACACTTTGCAGGTAGGTTGCCACAGCAGCTATTCCAGTTATTCCCTTCGTGCCCTGTTGGTGGTATTCTCTCTACATGCCACTGTCTTTGGGAAACAACGAGCCTACGGATTTCTCTTGCCAGTAACCTCCGCTTGAGCGCTTAGCATGGGAGAGCTTATTATTAGCGCGGCTGTTTTCTCTGAGCACAGTCATCCAGTCCCACCCAGAGTCCTTTACCAGAACTCATGGTTTCTTTACAACTGGCTGAGCCACCCCATCAAGTTGGGAAATGAGAGCATCCGCACTATGGGCGCTCACATCCAAGCGTTAATTTTTACCCAACCAGTGAATGCATTTAAAATTTGCATCAGTATTGGCAGGCTGCCATCCAGACCGAGTATCATTTTATATTCCTGCTCACTAGGAACATTTCCTGCCTACAGTGGAAGCTGTCTGTCTTTTAAATCTTTGCCAGTCTGATCCTGGAAGTGGTATCTTGTGCTTATTCATATTTCTTTGATTGTTAGTGAGGTTGAACAATGTTTTTTTCTGAGCAGTGTATATTGACCACTTATATTTCTTCTTTCCTGTTTATTTCTTTTTCTTTTTTTTTTTTTAAAGATGACCGGTAAGGGGATCTTAACCCTTGACTTGGGGGGCTGGCCCGTGGCTCACTCGGGAGAGTGCGGTGCTGATAACACCAAGGCCCCGGGTTGGGGCTGGCCCGTGGCTCACTCGGGAGAGTGCGGTGCTGATAACACCAAGGCCCCGGGTTGGGGCTGGCCCGTGGCTCACTCGGGAGAGTGCGGTGCTGATAACACCAAGGCCCCGGGTTGGGGCTGGCCCGTGGCTCACTCGGGAGAGTGCGGTGCTGATAACACCAAGGCCCCGGGTTAAATAGTTAAATCCATACAGACAGAAAGTAGATTAGTGGTTGCCTAACGCGGGGGTTGGGGACCCGGGGCCTTGGTGTTATCAGCACCGCACTCTCCCGAGTGAGCCACGGGCCAGCCCCTGTTTATTTCTTAATTCATTTCTCTATAGGGAGATTAATCTTTTTCTTGTTGATTCATTTTTTTGTAATAGCTTAATTGAGATGTAATTCACATGTTATACAGTTCATCCTTATTTGTTTATTGATTAATTGATTGATTGATTGATTGCTGGTTGGTACCGGCCCGAACCATGGTGTTGTCTGCACCATGCTCTAACCACCTGAGCTAACTGGCCACAATTCACTCTTTTAAAGTGTACAGTTCAGTGGCTTTTAGTATATTCTCAAAGTTGTGCAACCATCACCAGGTTCTCATTTCAGAACAGTTTCATTTTCCCCAGAAGAAACCCCGTACTCATTAACAGTCACTCTCTGTTTATCTCTAACCCCCCACCCCACCCCAACCCCCGCATTAGGCAACCACTAATCTACTTTCTGTCTGTATGGATTTAACTATTTGGGGCATTTTATATAAATAGAATCATACAACTTGGTCTTTTCTGAATGGCTTCTTTTACTTAGCATAATATTTTCAAGGTTCATTCATGTAGTGGCATGTATCCATACTTCTTTTTTATCATCGAATGATATTCTATTGTATGGACATTCCACATTTTGTTTATCCATTCATCAGTTCTTGGGCATTTGGGTTGTTTCCAGTTTTTGATTATTTTGAATAATGTTGCAATGAACATTTGTGTACAAGGTTTTGTGTGGACGTGTGTTTTCGTGGTGATTAATTTTTAAGAGCCTTTTCTATATCAGGGCCATTAAATCTATATAGTCTATAATTATTCTCCCCAGGCTTATATTTGATTTGGGAAGTTGAGTAGATAAGGATAGAAAATGAACGAAACAGAACATTTAGAATTCTGACCAATCTTTCACACCCGCAGGAATTCAGTTTGTGTCCCCTTCCTTCCCCACTAGGCCTGCTAAGTAGGCTGGCCTGCCTACTGCACAGAACAGTCACGGCATTGCTAACTCTGTCTCTCAGAACCAGGAACCAGTTACCACTCGGGGGTGGTTTCCAAGTTTCTCTCAGAAGCTCGCACTTCAAGTGGCTGGCTGAAAACTGCCAGGGTCGTAAGTCATCCGTGACAGGCTTCCCAGCAGCTTTGCTGAGTCACTGCTGCTGCAGGTGGTGGGATTGGAGGGGCTGGAGACCAGCAGCCCTGTTTGTTCAGGGGTGAGTTCTGGGGCCCTGAGCCTCTCTAATCCTTGTAGTGCTGCCATCTAAAAACTGTATTTTAGACCAGCACTTCAGCATCTGTATTTGTAAAGCCCAGCAGTTTACAAAAATCATTGGAAACTGAGACATTGAATTCTTGACCACTTTTTACCCAGGCCTACCTTAAGGTTTTTCAATTTTCCCAAAATATTCCTCTAAAATATCCTCCTACTCATTTAGTTTTTCCCCAATCAAGTTTTATAAAATCTTAACTTAGTTTAAATCTATTGGGAATAGTAAATATAACATTTGATATTGGCTTCTGCCATATATATTTCCTAGGTGGTGTTCATGTCCTACGCAGTTCATGTTCATAGTTGGAAATCAAGATAATACTGTGGGGAAAGTTTTAAATGAAAAAAAATCTGCCAAGTGCTAGGTAAATATTTCATTTTTATTGTCACTCGCCTTGGTATCTGTTATATTTCGAATTCATGCATTTATAACCTGGCAATCTCATTAATGAAATCATTCATTCATTTATTAAACATTTATTAAATCTTAACACTAGAAGGGACCTTAGCAGTCGCCTAATCCTAATGATGATGCAAACCCAGAAAAAGTTATTTATATGTAAGAGCATGTGCCGTATCGAAGTCCAGCTACATCCATTTCCAATTTGTTTTTAACCTTCTTTTGTCTTTTGACTTGAATTCTTGATCTTAAATAGTATCATGGGACAACTAATCCTTCCTTTGGAACTGTCATGTTCTGTGTTCTCAGCAAAAGCCTCTGGGCTCCTCCACAGTCACCGTGTCATTTGTGGAAAGAAGGTGGTGTTTGCCATCGCCTTGTGTTCTGGATACAGTCGAGTGGAGTGAACATTGCAGTTGTGAGGCCTTCTCCGGGTTGTTCACATTGAAAATTCATCTGTAATGGGTGCCTGGTGTACTCATGAGATTTTTACATTCATTTTTAGAAGATAGGACAAGGATTAGAGCATGAGGTTCCCTTTTTTTCTTTAATTTATCAATATTGCTGGCATGGTTTGTATGTAATAATTAAAGTGATGGCTAAGAGCAACTTTGTAGACACTTTTATTATCATCCTGATTTTACAGAAAGGAAATTGGGGTGTAGAGATTTAAGTACAGTTGCCTAAGATACTTAACTAGCTTTGGCTTGATTCCAAGGCAGGAGTTGTTTTATTTTATTTTTTGGTGGCTGGCTGGTAGAGGGATCCAAACCCTTGACTTTGGTGTTATAACACTATGCTGTAACCAACAGAGCTAACCAGCCAGCCCTCAAGGCAGGAGGAGTTTTTAACTGGGGGAGTCAGTAAGCTCCCAGCAGTTGCGTGCAGAATTGCATGTGCATGAATCTCCCTGGGAGAAGAACTTCAGCTTTATCAGTGTCAGAGCACTTCACCTGTGTCTGAAAACGAAGGTACCGACTGCTGTTCTAGGGGAGTCCCCTTAAGGAATTTCTGCTCATAATGTGTTCCTGAGTGACACATTCTCTGTGCAAATTATGGTAATTTTCCATTTCCCTTATGAGAAATTTTTTCCTGTTGAGAAGTTTTTGTCACCATGTCTTGTAGAAAACATCTTTAAATTTTGATGGTAGATAGAAACAAAGGACGTGGTAAAACAAAAAATACCGAAAGGATATATGGCAAAAAGTTAAGCTCCTTCCCTCCCCTTCCCCTGCTCCTGTGAGGGGACTCCCCTTACCAGTTTCTTATATACCCTGAAGAGATGTGGGTGTTTTCCTTTAACTGTGAGTGAGAGATATAAATTCTCAGCCTGGGTTTACGATTTTGGACAAACAGCATGGCCCAGCCTCCTCTAGGAAGGGTCAGGTACCAAATGTTAAGGGACTTTGAGCTACTCCAAAAAAAAGTACTTAAAACTTTCAAAGGATTTTAATCTATAATACTTAGTGGACAGCCAGTTGCACAGACGGCTCAGAAAGATCCATGTGAGTGTGTGTTATATTCTGGGCACCAGCCAAACCCTCTCAGTGCCACCTGAGGGTGACATCATCCCATTTTTCAATGCCCCCAGGTCCAGCACTGTGTACTACTGCAGCCAGAGTGACCTTTCAGAAATGTGACCTGGCCATTGTCCTCTATTGCTTAAAACCCCAGCATATGGCTCCCACTTGCCAATGATGAACACTGAGTGCTGGTGTGGTGGGCACAGCCCCGCATCCCTGGCCCAGCCTGGCTCTCCAGCTGCCCTCCCCACCCCCCAAGCACACGCACCATTCTTTGTCATACACTCTCACTGTTGCTTGAACTGTCCTCTTCCTGAATGTCCTTCTCGCCTTTGTTTGTGTGTCTTCTTAGATGTGGCCTCCCAGGGTGGCGCTAGGCAGCGCCCTTTCAGTACTCATCAGATGTCTTTCTCCCCTGGTGGAAGGTCCCCGAGGGTGGGGCTCAGACCTGGCCTTATTCCTTACTGAGCCCTCAGCTCCCAACAGGGCACCTCGCTTGAGGTACTGCTCTGCAGTAGATTTTTTTTCTGGTGGCTGGCTGGTACGATGATCTGAATCCGTGACCTTGGTGTTACTATCACCACGGTCTCTTAAATTAGACTGGCCAGCCTGCTGCAGTAGATTTTGACATAAATGTCCACTGAACTATCCCCTCAGCCCACCAGCTACACAGATTGGCCCCCTGAATCTATCCATGTTGAACTTCAGTGGGTGAAGTTGCACAATAACAAAGGCCCGACAGCAGAAGAAACAGAAAGAGACATATGTTTCTGTATTAATATGATAAGAAAATACAGTATTTGCATGAAGCAAATCTGCTCAGAACTTCCCCTCCTAAAAAACCAAAGGAGAATATAAAAGAAGTGGCAGAGAGTCAGCATGAATATGTAAGTTCTTGTTTATATGGAATTATTTAGGAGATGGAGTATGCTGGTTCAGCACTGTTCACATTTCTTTAACTACTTCTATCAAGCATTCAGAGGCTCCTTTGAACAGAACATAGAAACAACACATGTGTTGCTTTTTTGTCACATTGGGCCAGGCTGTGGCTCCTTTAACCTCCACCAACTGCCTTCCCAAGGCTTTGACCAGCTGCTATGGTCGGAGAGGAGCCTGCGCTTCACTGGTAAAGAGCGTTCACTTGGGCTAATCTGGTTTGCTTTTAATTTGTTCATTTTTTCCCCCTTTTGTTTTAACTGTGTATCCATCACAGACCCATGTTAGAGAAGCAATACCTAATTCCACTTTTGCCGATATTTGGGAACACTTCCTATCTGCTATTTATCTTACTTTATTAATCATTGTATTTATGGTGATTTTCCTGTTTTATGAGTGAGCAATCTAAAACTCAGAGAAGCTTGCCTGAGATTGCCCTGTTAAGTATTGGAGCTGGGATTCAAATGCATGTCCTTTGATTCCGAAGCCACTGGTCTCTTCTCTTTATCCAGTGTCCTCTCCTATGGACATCTCATTCTGTCTCGTGGCTTTAATTACCATCTCTACGCATGGACATCTGAACTGTTATTGGCCTGACAGAATTTTTATTTCCCCCACTAAATCTCTTCTCCCACCACTTTTCCTCACCTCAGTAAATGGCACCATTGCTAGGCTGGTTTCTCAGGCTAAAAATTGTAGTGTCATCTTGACTCCTTTCTTTTTCTCACAACCCACATTTATTTGATGAGCTAATTATGTTGGCTCTGCCAAAACACATCCCTACACTGGCCACTTCTTGCCTTTAGTGCCACCCCATTGGTGAGGCCACCACCATCTCTTCCTTACTACAACAGCCTAACTGGTGTTCCTGGCCCCACTCTTGCCTCCTTGCAGTCTCTCTTTGCACTGAAAAGTGGCCCTTTAAAAATGTCACTCTCCTGCTCTCAACTCTCCCAAGGCATCCTAGCACACTTAGAAGAAACCCCAATGTCTAATGTGCCCCTAAGACCCTGGGCGATATTGGCCTCTGTTGCTGCCAGTCTTGGCTCTTCTCATCCTCCCACTCACCTACAGCTCTCTAGACACACCGGTCCCTTCACCAAGGTCGTGCCTGTCTCAGGGCCTTTGTTCTGCTCTTCCTGTGTCTGTAATGGCCCTGGGCTTACAGTGGCATGGCTTGCTCTGGCACTTCATTCAGGTCTTTGCTTAAATGCCACCTCCTCAGAGAGGTCCTCCTTGACCCCTGTCTTAAATGTTAAAGAGTCTCTGCCTCTCTATCCCCTCAGCTTGCTTAAGTTTTCTCCATAGCACTTGGTACTTGGCATTATATATTATAGCCATTTATTACCTGTCTTCTCCACTAGGCTCAAAGTTCTGATACAGAACCTAAGACAAGCACAGAGTAGGCACTCATTAAATGCTTGTGAAATCCCTTAGTCTTTTATCTTGGCATTATATATTATAGCCATTTATTACCTGTCTTCTCCACTAGGCTCAAAGTTCTGATATAGAACCTAAGACAAGCACAGAGTAGGCACTCATTAAATGCTTGTGAAATCCCTTAGTCTTTTATCTGTACCTGTTTCCTGATTTATGAGCTGAGGACCCCTAGAGGGCAATGCAATAATTGTGAGTGGTTGTGCATCTGTATTGCCCCACTGGTTTTCGGTGTATTGGGGAAATTTCTCATCCATGCACATTGAATTTTTCTCAAATGCACATCAATGCAATTGTGATTAAAGAATGGAAATTCTTTTTTCTTAGTGGCTTTTGTCTATTATTTTCTCAGTTAACAAGCACCATAAGTACAACTATCGTTTCATAAGGGTCATGGAATATTCTGACATCAAGTTAGTCATACTCAAAAAGGCCAGGGATCTCCGCTCTTTACCAGGCCTGTTCCCCGACTTGATCTGCAATGCTCGAGAGCAGCATCCTGCATTAGGTGCTATGAACAGCTGTAAGGAAGAAATAAGTAGTCCCACCTGGCAGTGAGTTTCTTAAACTGGTAGGGGAGACAAAGTGATGCGCTGTGTAATTTCAGGCTATGTCAGTTACCACTGCTTGGACGCTCAGGGAGTATTTGTGGCTGGGAGGTGTGGGGGTTGTTTGGGGGGTCATTAGACACTGCCCAAGTCCCACATATTCTGATTTTGTCTTTCTGTGAGGAGGGGCCTTAATTTACCTTGTGTTGAGCTTCAAGAGCCCCGGAGGCAAGTACTAGTATAATGGATTCTAAACTGGCATGGGCTGCCTGGGATACAGGACAGCTTTTTCTTCAGAGCCAGGCAACATTCCCACTCAGTCATATTCTTAAAGCAGTGGGGTCCATCAGGGGTCAGGCAAGGGGGTGACTGTCCCTTCTTCAGAAGTGTGGCTAAATCTTAGAGATGGTGATATTTGCATAGTTTGAAAAGCAGAGTTGTATCATAATTTCATTTTATATTTAGACTATTTTTAGATTTTAAAAAATCTGTATAATACAAATGTCAGAAAACACTATTGATCTTGGCTGGAATGAGTATGTGGAAGATGGCAGTGATTGTCAAGGTTGGGGTGGACACTATCCAGTAGAAGATGAAGTATCAGAATCTGGGGTTGTCGGGTGGGGCTGAGTCAGATTTGCATGTTTATCTAAAGGGAAAATTGATCTGAAAGTTCGAGAAACACAATCTTAGTAGAAGTAGAGTGTTTGTTAGGCAAGGAGGAAAGTTTGGCAGCGCTGGTTTTGTTGATATTTGCTTCTCTGCCTTTTGCACTAAAGGGACAGTTTGTTAAACTGGGGTAGCTGGTTGGGTTGGGCAGGCAGGTTTGATGTTTGACAGGATGGCCTGGTGTGAACTGCCATTTCCTTGGCCAGAGTTTGTGTATGCTGAGCCACCTGCATTTCTAGATAATCAGGAACGCTGAACAACTGGAAGCCAAATGGTGATCTCCCTCACCTGCTCTCAGGTTCCTTGAGGCACCTGGTCCTGAGATGGCTGTGTTCATGGCAAGACTCAGAGCTGGGCGCAGCATGTTCAGGGAGCTAGGTACTGTTGTTCGGGAAGATCAGCATCTCTTGGTAGGCCAGTTGTTTTCTGGCTTAATGGCTTCCCTCTCTGTGGTGGTTTGGAAACCCTGCCTGCAGTTTAGTGCTTGCTAATAGCCCGGGTAGTATTTCATGTTTGACAGGTGCCCATTTGACTCTTGATGGAGCTGTGCTCTGTGGAGCCACTTAGTGCCCTGAGCAGGCACTCCAGCCTTCACCCGGGAGCACCCTCGGGGTTCAGCAGAACAGTCATTCAATATAAAGTGCCTCCCCAGCAGAGAAAATCGCGCTGAATGGCTCTTTGCTCAGTGCCCTCTCCCTTCAACCAACCTCTCTTCATGCTAATTGTGCTCCAGGATTTTTCCAGATTGCATTTAGAAGGAATAATGGGTTATGATTACAACTTCTTAACAGAGTCAAGTCACCAAATAGTTATTGAGTGCACCCAAGGTACCCAGCATAAAAACTAATTGTGCTCCAGGATTTTTCCAGATTGCATTTAGAAGGAATAATGGGTTATGATTACAATTTCTTAACAGAGTCAAGTCACCAAATAGTTATTGAGTGCACCCAAGGTACCCAGCATAAAAGGGTATGTAGAAACCATCTGATAAGGTCTTTGGCCTAAAAAAAAGATATCTGCATCTCTGCTTCCTGGTAACAGTAGTTTGTTTAGTGCTTACGATGTGCCAGGCACTATACAGGGCCTTTACATATGTTATTTAATTTAATCCTGTAACAAATCTGTGAAGTTGTGCCATTAGCCCCATGTGCCTGCAGAGAAGCTTTGCCAGAGATCACCTGCTAGTAGGTGGCAGAACCTGGATTCAGGTCCTACTTGGCCGGACCCCAGAGGTTCTGCGCCTCCCCAGTGCTGAGCTGCCTCACAAACCCCTACATGTTGGATGCAGCCATGTGGAACTTAGTGCCCAGAGTGGCCATGTTTATAGTGTTTAGGTGATCAGGGTGTGCTGTACCTGGCACAGTGTCGCTTGGCAGGTGGAACAGACTCTACAAATGCCATTTTGTTGTTATTAGGGGGATCTGTTGAATTGAGCAGAGTGGATTACACGACCTAAGGAAAAACCTTTCTTATGCAGCAGTCTGAATGTTTGGGCACTGAAGGACAGATGGGATGGCTTGTGCTGTCTGTGGCCAGTCCTTATGAATCTCACCCACATGAGGCTTAGCGACTCTTTCAATTTTGCTGAATCTCGCTGTCTTGCTGCTGTCCTAGGGCCCCAGGCTTCAGGACAGCTCCTCTTGTGAGGGCACCCAGGAGCATAGCTGGAAATGACCCCATCTTTGCATGTAGGCTCCGTGCCATGACTGGATTGAGTCTGGCACCTGTGCCTTACTTTTTTCTTATTAAAGATTTTGTTAAATTTTGAAATCTGTCTCCATACATAAGTATATGAAATGTACACACATTTAGTTTAAATAATAAATCTAGGCGTATTCAAGTAAAGAAATAGAACATTCCCAGTATCTCAGAAGACCTCTGATTGCCCTTTCCCCATCCAGAGACAACCATCATCTTGACATTTTTGGTTAACCATTCCCTTTTCTTTATAGTTTTACCATCTATGTCAGTTACCTCTTGCTGTATAGCAAACCACCCCAAAACTTAGTGGCTTAAACCATCAGTGATTTGTTATTTCTCATAATTTTGTGGGCTGACTGGGCAATTGTTTTGCTCCTCCAAGTGTCGGTTAGGTCGTTCATATGATAGCATTCAGCTGGTGACTGGGCTCTGAGCTCCGTCCCAAAGGCACGGTGCTGCTAGCTGGGGCATCTCAGTTTTTCACGTGGCCTCTCTACATTGGTGTCCCCTCCATAGCCTCTTCATGCGTTTCTGTCTCAAACAGGGGAGGCTGGACTTCCCTACAGCGGGGCAGCTGGATTCCAAGGGAGCCAAAGCACAGTCTTCCAGGCTTCTTTAGGTCTAGGTCCGGAACCGATGCAGTCACCGCATCCTGTTGGTCAGAGTTGTCACTGGGCCCATCCAGCTTCGATTGGGAAGGAGAGAGGCTCCATCTCTCAACAGAGTGGTAGGCGCTAGCAGGGAGAGGAGGAGTAGCTGACAGCCAGCCTCAGAGACCATGTCCTACACCGTCACTGTCCGTTTTGCTTAGTTGTGTCCCTCAAATACCTCATGTTGTCATTCTCTACAAACCCCTTGTGAGGCAGGCCAGGGCTGTGTCCAGCCAGGCTGTTGGTCATCAGGAGAGAATCCCAGCCCTGATATCTGAGGTCAAGGATAAAAACTGAGCACCTGAAGGTGGCATGGGGAAGGTGCTGACTGCAGCAAGGACTTGGTGTTAGAAGGTCAGGTGTCTTTCACTGGGGTCAAGCATGGGCTGTTTGGGGGCTTCATTTTCTGCATCTAAAATGAGGACTCTAGGCTTGATGGACTCTGTGGTCTTGTTCTGTTGTTTTCTGTGTTTCTAAGTTTTTAGGGTCTTTGTTAGAAGTAGCTTTAACTAGCGCCCACATTTATTGCCTCTCAGGCAGAATGAGGTAGAGGTGAAGGATTCCCCATGCTCATGCTTGAGTGAAGGGCATTACCTTCCATGGGTGGCCTGTGGCAGCAGCTGCCTGACAGGACAGCGCTATCCCCATCATTGAGGGGTGCGGTACACCTGGTGATGACAGCAAGCTGGCTCTTGACCATGTGGATAAGGTCTCCTCGGACCACATGCCCCTTAGCGCAAGCACCCAGGATGGGCCGCTTTCTCCTCTCTTCCTGTACACCTCTCAAAGCTTGGCCATCCTGGTGGGTTCCTGTCACTGGGGATAAAGAGGAAACAGGTCACAGCTGAGGTGAGAGCTGGAAAACAGTCTGGGGGACGCTGAGCTCCACCGGCGGCTGGGGCTGTGGGGCGGGGGTGGTTCAGCTGTAAAGTCCACAGTGATGCATTCTGTGAGTGACACCATTTAGCACTTGGTGCGGGGCTGCTCTCACACTCCCTGTGGGGCTGGTCACAGACTGCTTGGGAGCAGCTGTTTAAGCTGCTGCTTATCTGTTTGTTGGAGCAGGACTTCTTTTCTTCCTTCCTTTTAGTTCCTCTCCTCTCCCTCCCTTACTTTCCACATCTTCGCTTCTTCCTCCCTCCCTTTTATCCTCTTTCTTGTTTTCTCTATTTTCTTCTTTGATCTTATTAGAACAGATGCCCTTTTAAATGTAGTTCTCTGTTGGAACAGCCTCAGAGGGGTAACAGAAGCCTCTGGTTTTCTCCTCCCCACAACCACATTTGGGAGGAACCCACTTCTGGGCAGGCATCCTGCATCGGAAGAGCGTGGTTAGCATGGGGTAGAAAACATTACTCATGGGCACACAGCCGCTTTCTGGTGCGTCAGGCACAGGGGTGGCGCGGAGACGGAGGCTAGAGGTACTGGGCCACCATCCACCCTGTCCCAGGGGCCATTACTGGTCTTCCAAACCCTGAGGTCTCTGAAAATGAGGGCTTCCCCCTCCCCTTTCCCAGTGTGTCCAGCCCAAGGAGAGCCGTATGGCTGGGCTTTGCTGCCATTTTCCTGGAAGGTCCAGGATATGTAGCAACACATCACAGCCTTGGGTCCCAGACAAGGCCCATCAGTCACCAACCCCATCCACCTGTGGGCTAGGAGTCTTTTCTCATGTTTATCTTCTGGGCAAGTCAGATTGTTTTCCTGCTGGAGGGTTCTGCTCTCAGTGGGCTCCAGCCAAGGGGTCCTGGGAACAACTCTGCAGATGCTCCCCCTAGTTGTTTTAGAGCCTGGGAGACACTCCCTCCCAGCTCAGTTTCCAGGTCAGCTCCTGGTGAAGGCGAGAAAGCCAGGCCCATGCCAGAAAGGAAGGGTTTGGGCCTCACTTGCAAGTTCCAAACAGGCTTATTCTGAAGCTGCCCCAAGAGAAGGTTTTGCCCTTTATGGGCCCTGATGTTCCCTCCCTTTCTGCACATGGGAGATAGTTCACTTGGGGCCCATGAGGATGTAGAGGATGACTGGGGATTGAGGCCCAGGGCTTGCCCACCCACACACACACACACCTGTATGCCCACGTGCCTTTTCCACAGCAGAGTGAAGACAGCTCTAGGGTTGATTTGGCCCAGGCCTATCCTTGCCTACTGCCTTTGGTCCTTTTTGTCGCACCCTCTTCAGGTCCCGGGCCCAGGTGCCCCAGCATGGACTGGACATTGGTTCTTTCTCCATGTCCCATGCTCAGGAACAGCGCAGCCAAGATTCTTCCTTGCATTCCTCAGGTTACAATGGGGAACTTACTTTTTCCAGGGACTGCAGACCTTGGAGAAAGATGCCTTAGTGAGGTGTCCTGTGTTAGCAGCAGCCTTTGCTCTAGGTGACAGACAGAGGGGCCAGCTGTGTCTGGTACCTCACCTCTTGCTCCAGGGCTGGCCTCTGGCTCTCCCCTGCGTACACTTGAGAGCTCTAGCCACAGGCATTTATGAATACAACTGTCAGAGCCGAGAAGCAGTGCCTCTGGGAGCCTGTCTGTGGATGTGTGGAGGGAGGGAAAGGGTGTTTTTGAGTTTCTGGCAGCAGCAACTCCAAACTCACAGCCCAGATGCTGACATGTTGTGGCTCCTGGCCTGCTGCCACTGCCATGTTCCCCCTTACTGGTTGGGTGACTTTCTCAGCACAGCAGATACATAACCCCCCTTTTGAAAAGTTTCCAGACTCCTTGGGGTGGATGGACTTGGCATCCTTCACAGCTGACCTGTGCTGGCGTGAGGGGCATGGCATTCATGGCCGCTCATCACAGCCAGACAGCCATACATGGTCACTGCAGCCCCAGAGTTGCAGCACAGTGACTCATCCCCAGGAGGCTGATGGAACAGGAGAGCAGCCATAGCCAGGGAGGCACTGCTGAAACCTGGGGTTCAGAGCCCCAAGGGTCCCTCTCACCTGCCTGGAACCAGCCTGGGGCAGCTCTGTGCAGACCCAGGCCTCAGAGGACAAGTCCAAATTCAGTTCCAGAAGAGCTGGCGGAGAACCCACTGCTGCTTCTCAGATTCTGGGCCAGGCCTTGCCCTGTTGGATCTGTGTAATGTGGTCTCAGACAGTGGGTATTGATTTTTATTTTGAAACATTCTGAAACTGGTGCTTTCTAGAAGGAAGGGCCTGCTTCTTTTCCCTAGAAAACTGTGGATCTTGAGAATGCCTCTGGAGTGGTGTTGGGGCAGGCAGGGAGAGCTATTTTAGATGCTTATTTAGTCATGGCTCGTGCAGCTCATGATTATTCGGCATCAGGCCATAGAATTTTTCTGAGGATTTTCACTTGAGGCAGTTGTGGGATTTCCAGGCATTAAGTGAGGTCCTGGACAGAGAAGCTGCAGCCAGGCCAGCAGCTCTTGAAATCAGGATCAGAGTTCATTGTTTCTCCTGGGACAGCCACCAGGACAGAGGTTTCTGGAGGCAGAGGACTCCCCAACTTTATGTAGTTCCCTGAGCCGGTGAATCAGAAAGAGAGATCCCCACCCCTGAGGGCGGGGCTTCGCTGGACGAGGGACCTTGCACAGAGCCTGTGGGTGTGGCGGGGGAGGGGCCGAGTTCCAAAATGCCAGGTGATGAAACATCTGCCTTGTCTTCACCTGTCCATGACAGAATGAGAAAAACAAGAACAAAACAGAAAGGTTTTTGTAAAGCCAGATGTGTCCAATTAATCTGTCTTTTAATCTGTCATGCATTCTTTTTGTAAAAAAATGTTAAAGTGACCCCATCTTTTTTGAAAGGATGACAGTAATCCGTGTTTTATGTTTGTCTGTTTGCTTTTGTGACTTTTATATGTCATTTCCTGGCAAGATACAAAGATAGCTGTTTTGTGTTGGTTACTTGATGGTTTTGGTTTGGGGAACTTTTGCTGGCCAGTAGACCCAGGAATCTAGGAGCTACTGGTCAGGCTTGACTTACAGCAGGTGTCTAGAGTTATCTGCCTTTTTGTGGCAGAAATGTGTCTCATTTGGTTTGTTTTTGGCAGCCGGGTGGTATGGGGATCCGAACCCTCAACCTTGGTGTTATCAACACCACACCGTAACCAATTGAGCTAACGGGACAGCCCTTGCTTATTTTTATGCCCTTGCACTTATCTTAATCTTCCCTGTCCCATTGCATTTCTCACCTGGGAGTTTGGGGTTGGCTGTCAAGGCTGGCTGACACCTGTTCTCTGTGCTCATATGGAGGCCCTCGGGCTTTCCACAGCCATGGATTTCCCTCAGCACAGCCAGCACGTCTTGGAGCAGCTGAACCAGCAGAGGCAGCTGGGGCTTCTGTGTGACTGCACCTTTGTGGTTGACGGTGTCGACTTTAAGGCCCATAAGGCGGTGCTGGCGGCCTGCAGTGAGTACCTCAAGATGCTCTTTGTGGACCAGAAGGACGTGGTGCACCTGGACATCAGTAACGCGGCAGGTACCCCTTTGGAGTCATGGCTGACCTCTGTCATGCAAACTGTGGGGTGTGCCAGGCCTCCTACACAAGCCCCAGGCCATGCATGGCATGTGGGTACCAAGGTCTACCACTTTTGGGGGCCTGTTTTGACTGGGAGTGAGGTGACAAGGGGAGAGCTGGTAGGAAGGACTCCTGATAAGCTCTAGGCCCAGAAAGCATAAGACAGGACTCGTTAGGAGAGACAGAGTGGGCCAGCTGTGTGCCCCTTGGCCCCTTTCCATGGCCAAGTCAGTGCTAAATCCCCTATTCCAGTGCTAATCAGGAACGTGGGGAGTGATAATGGAGATGGCCAGGGCGGGGGCTGGAGTAGTATCAGGGAGGCCTTGAGATTGAGGAAAGAACTGGTCCTGAATTTGGGCTCCCAACTCCAGTGTTACTGGTCAGGCAAGGTGTTGTTCTCCCATTTTATAGATATGGAAACTGAGACCCAAAGAGGTCAGGTGGCTGGCCTGGAGGTCAGGTAGAGAGTTGGTAGCAGAGCCCTATGAAAGCCAGTGCTGATACAGTTGGGTTGGAGTGTCCTCCGCTGTTAAGTGCAGTGGCCGGGTAGAATATGTACAGGGCTGGCGTTCACATCCCCTGTCCTCTGTGGGTGATCATCTTCTCAGAGGCTGTTGGTTGGGCTGAGAATCCCCAGGTTACCCACCTCTCCCCTAGCACAGGAGATAGGGAGATGGAGCCTTGCCACTTGGCTGGCCTTAACTCTCTGGATCCTGCTGCTGGGTGGAGTGGTGGGGTGGGCTGCTGGTGCCAGGCCCTGAGGTGGGTCTGTGATGGCTGTCCTGTCCTTGGCAGGCCTGGGGCAGGTGCTGGAGTTTATGTACACAGCCAAGTTGAGCCTGAGCCCTGAGAACGTGGACGATGTGCTGGCCGTGGCCAGCTTCCTCCAGATGCAGGACATCATCACGGCCTGCCATGCCCTTAAATCACTCACTGAGCTATCTGCCAGCCCTGGGGAAAATGCGGAGGCCTCAGCCATGGAAGGTAAGATTATTGGCAGGCTGTTCCTGAGCAGGTGACAGAGACCCCGGCTTTTGATGTGGGCTCTGCCTCTGATTGTCTGGGTCACCTCTCTGGGTCTCAGTTTCCTCATCTGGCCCTGTCTCTGTTGTGGGATGCTGGTGAGGGTTGGCTGCAGTGAAGTGTGAGAAAGGTCCTCCTGCCTGTCCCTTTCCCACCTTTCACAGCAGAGGCTCAGGAGCTGTGCTTGGTTTGGTGCTTGTGCACATGCGCAGGGGCCTGCCACTCCCCTCGCCTCCTCAGAAGCCCTTGTGGGCCAGATTCCTTGTTGCACACTTGCAAAGGACCGTGTTCCTCTTCTTTCACTGACCTCTGAGCAGCCTCTTCATTGCACATGTGAGGTCTATCTCCCTGATCAATCTTTGTGCCCCACAGAAGCAGGAATGTCACTCTTGTGTTCCCAGTGCCCTGCAGACAGGCTGGCCTGGAGTAGGTGCCCTGTGAATAATTTGTTGAACAAACAAACCAACAAACCACTACTTAGTTATATCCCCAGGGAGGATCTGGAAGAGCTAGCAAGTTCTGGGCCACCTCACCACTCCAATTGGTGGGCACTTGATGGGAAATGGCAGGTGTGTCCTGTTTCATCTCTAGGAGGGGACAAAAGAGCCAAAGAGGAGAAGGCTGCTGCCACCACGCTGAGCAGGCTGGATCAAGCGGGAGGCATTCCACCCACAGGCCCAGGAATGGATCTCAAAGAGGAGCGAGGTGGCCAGGCCAAGAGTGTGGCCAGTGGTGAGTGGCAATACTGAGGACCCGCTGGCTGCCCTGGAGGGAGGAGGTGGACCGTGGGAAGTCAGAATGCCCATTCCATCGCCTGGCAGCAGCCTGGTCCCAATGTAGTGAGGGGCTGCCTCAGCAGGGTCCTGTGGCAGAGAAGTAGGTGGCACTGGCACCTGCACTTCTTGAGTTCACATTTCCCAAAAAGACCCAGTGCTTATTCTGGGGAGTCTGTTCCAGCCAGCACAGGGGAGCAGCAGCCTGAGTGTGGATGTGCTGGGGCCTACCCACTGGGACACAGCTACCACCGGGGCCAGGTCCAGGAGGGTGACCTGGCTCTTGGACAGAGGGTCCCCATCAAGCCCCTGGTGCTCCCTCTCACACTCCAGGTGCAGAGCAGACAGAGAAGGCTGATGCCCCTCGGGAACCCCAACCTGTGGAGCTCAAGCCGGACCCCACAAGTGGCATGGCTGCTGCGGAAGCCGAGGCTGCCTTGTCAGAGAGCTCGGAGCAAGGTACTGCCAGCCAGGGCCAGGCCCTCACTCCCGTGTGCTCCCAGGGCCCAGCTTCACCGCCCACAGGACCTCCCTCCCTCCTACCCCTAGCTGAGCCCACTTGAGGCCACCAACACTTCAGCTGTCTGTTCCTTGGTTGTACATCCTGGCCATGTTTCTGTGAGCACATGCATTAGAAGCTTCCTGTGAGCCCTGGGGCTACTTCCCAGCCCTCAGCTCCATGCAGGGTGTGCCTTGCTGTCACAGCACCCCCTTGGGACAAATACCCAGCTCATAGCCCCCCTGGTGCTTTCCCTAGCCAGTGGGAGGGCCGTTTACAAGTCTCTCCCAGATGTTAGTGGGGGTGGGACAGATCTGGGCCTGACCTGTGAGATGCTCTGAGCTCAGTCCCTTCAGAAGCCCCCTCCCGCCTCAGTGCCTGCCCTTCTTGCAGAAATGGAGGTGGAGCCGGCCAGGAAAGGGGAGGAGGTGCGAGAGGAGGAGGACACAGGGCCTGCTGTGGTCAAGGAAGAGGGGCCCCTGCTGGAGAATGGAGAGGCCACCGAGGAGAATGAGGAATCCGCGGGCACAGACTTTGGGCAGGAGCTCGGCACCGACGCCCAGAGCCTGCGCTCAGGCACCTATGGCGACCGCACAGAGTCCAAGGCCTACGGCTCCGTCATCCACAAGTGTGAGGTGCGGGGTCACAGGGGGTGCCGGCCCTCCCCTTCCCTGTCCCCAGCAGCCCCTCACACACCCCCTCCCCTCTGCGCCTCCAGGACTGTGGCAAGGAGTTCACGCACACAGGGAACTTCAAGCGGCACATCCGCATCCACACTGGCGAGAAGCCCTTCTCGTGCCAGGAGTGCAGCAAGGCCTTCTCCGACCCAGCCGCGTGCAAGGCCCACGAGAAGACGCATAGGTACTGGCCCGAGGCCAGCCTCCTCGCCCCTGCAGGCTCCGGCCTCTCTGGGCCCCAGCAAGCCCACCTCTCCCTGTTGCCTTCTGACCACCCAGCCCGCTGAAGCCGTACGGCTGTGAGGAGTGCGGCAAGAGCTACCGGCTCATCAGCCTGCTGAACCTGCACAAGAAGCGGCACTCGGGTGAGGCGCGCTACCGCTGCGAGGACTGCAGCAAGCTCTTCACCACCTCGGGCAACCTCAAGCGGCACCAGCTGGTGCACAGCGGTGAGAAACCCTACCAGTGCGACTACTGCGGTCGCTGCTTTTCCGACCCCACGTCCAAGATGCGCCACCTGGAGACCCACGACACTGACAAAGAGCACAAGTGCCCACACTGTGACAAGAAGTTCAACCAGGTGTGCACGAGCTCCCGGAGCAAGTGCCGGGAGCCCCAGCCCTGGTCATCCGCAGCCCCTGCATGCCGCGGGAGGGGGAGAGGCAGCCACTGTGTCAGTGGGAAATGGCTGTGTCTTGGGGTGGAGCTCTGCTGAGGCGACTGGAAGGGCAGGTTGGGATGGGAGTGGTTTTGCCTTGCACTGCTGGGACCTGGAACATTCCATCGGCCTCTGGGAATGCAGCCATCCACAGGCCCCTGGGAGGCCGAGAGTCAGTTGTCCCCCTGTGGGAGGCGATGGGGAGGGGCCTGAGGGGTGGCCTTCTGACCTCCTGCCTGGGCACAGGTGGGGAACCTGAAGGCCCACCTGAAGATCCACATCGCGGACGGGCCCCTCAAATGCCGAGAGTGTGGGAAGCAGTTCACCACCTCAGGTAGGGCCAGGGCTGCCTGGCTGTCCTCACGCCCCGCTCCTTGGCCATCTAGTGGTGCACCCCGCCAGGCCCACCCTCGGTCTCACCATAGGGAACCTCAAGCGGCACCTGCGGATCCACAGCGGGGAGAAGCCCTACGTGTGCGTCCACTGCCAACGGCAGTTCGCAGACCCCGGCGCTCTGCAGCGGCACGTCCGCATCCACACCGGTGGGCGAGCGCGTCCTGCACTGCGGGGGCAGGCGGAGGGGGTGCTGGGGAGGAGCTCAGGAGGAGCAGGGCCCAACGCCTTCGCCTCCCCGTCCCCAGGTGAGAAGCCGTGCCAGTGTGTGATTTGCGGCAAGGCCTTCACCCAGGCCAGCTCCCTCATTGCGCATGTGCGCCAGCACACCGGCGAGAAGCCCTACGTCTGCGAGCGCTGCGGCAAGAGGTCCTGCCTCCTCCCTCATGCCCAAGGGCCCTGCACGGTGAAGGGGCCACAAAACAAACTGGTTTCTTGGTGGGGAACTGGGCAGACTGCTGGCCGCCCGAGCCTCAGGCTTTGGTCCCAGAGCCCTCTCCAGTCTAGATGCGGCAGGAGGCCCCAGCCCCGTTCCCCTGGCCCAGGCATGGGCAGTTCAGTACAAGCCCCTCCCTCTGTGGTCCTGCAGGTTCGTCCAGTCCAGCCAGTTGGCCAATCATATTCGCCACCACGACAACATCCGCCCACACAAGTGCAGTGTGTGTAGCAAGGCCTTTGTGAATGTGGGGGACCTGTCCAAGCATATCATCATCCACACTGGTGAGCGTGTGCCCACCCACCTGTATGCGTCCCCTCCAGCCTCGCTCTCAGGGGGTGGGTGGGAAAGGAGGTACCCCAGATCCCAGCATGGGGTGCTGGCACTTGCAGGTGGCCTTGAGGGCAGTTCAGTTCAAATGAGGACCACATTTTCTTAGAGCTTCCAGAGGTGCAGGTGCCACTGGAGGCATCTGCAGCTGTGGTGGCCACCCCAGGGCACTTCCTGCAGGAAAAAGACAGGGATGCTGGAGAAGCTGGAGGCCACTGAGGTCCTCCCACTGCCACCCCTGGCTGCCCCTTCCCCTAAAGGTAGGAGAGAACCTTGCCTCCCCCCCAGGAGAGAAGCCTTACCTGTGTGACAAGTGTGGTCGTGGCTTCAACCGGGTGGACAACCTACGTTCCCATGTGAAAACCGTGCACCAGGGCAAGGCAGGCATCAAAATCCTGGAGCCAGAGGAGGGTGGTGAGGTCAGCGTGGTCACTGTCGATGATATGGTCACGTTGGCCACCGAGGCACTGGCAGCAACAGCCGTCACTCAGCTCACAGGTGTGGGCTGTGGGCAGTAGAAGGGAGTCATGGGCGGGCGGGTTGCCTCTAGGTTGGCAATGATGGGGCAGTACCTGTGACCAACACTTAGGCCCTGATGATTCTGCCCACAGTGGTGCCAGTGGGGGCTGCAGTGACAGCCGATGAGACGGAAGTCCTGAAAGCTGAGATCAGCAAAGCTGTGAAGCAAGTGCAGGAAGAAGGTGAGAGGGGCCACCCAGGGTGTGAACACTGGTGAACCCCAGGGTCCTTCCCACCCTGACCACAGTCCCCACCTCCACAGACCCCAACACCCACATCCTTTACGCCTGTGACTCCTGTGGGGACAAATTCCTGGATGCCAACAGCCTGGCACAGCATGTGCGGATCCACACGGCCCAGGCGCTGGTCATGTTCCAGACGGATGCAGACTTCTACCAGCAGTATGGGCCAGGCAGCACGTGGCCAGCTGGGCAGGTGCTGCAGGCTGGGGAGCTGGTCTTCCGCACTCGGGACGGGGCTGAGGGCCAGCCCACACTGGCAGAGACTCCCCCCCCAGCTCCTGAATGTCCACCGCCTGCTGAGTGAACCGGTGGCCCTTCTCCTGTTTATTTAAGGACAGATGGCACCCTAGAACTGAGAAGGGTAGTCTGTTCCCTAGAGAGAATAAATTTGATTTTTTCTAATGCTGCTTGTAGGTCCCTCTGGGGGTGGGTGGGGAGCTGGCAGCTACGACTGAAGTCCTGGAAGGGCTTTAGCACCCAGGAACCAGCCTTCCAGGCAAAACCAGGCTGTCCCTCCTGCAGAATGGGACTGCAACCTGGGACTTGTCTAGAACCAGTCTGGTGAGGCCTGGTGTGAGCAGCACATCAGGGCTGGAGAGACAGCAGCTCCATGTGCTCACCCCTTCACCCAGTTTCCTCTCTGGAGGCTTCTCACTTGTTCAACGTTAGGACTCAGTCTACCCTCTCCCCCCAACGAGCACAGCTGTGATCCTGTTCCTCCTGTGCCCGGGGGTGGGGAAGCTGGGGAAGGGGCCAGCAGAGGTTGGCCACAACTGCCTACCTGGACCAAGGCAGCTCGGAGCTTGGCCCCAAGGCCACAGTGTCTTTGCCCCGTTCAGCTCAGGCCACTTTGGCCACACTTGGCTCGGTGGTCCTCTCAGCCAGAGAAACAAGGTAGGCAGAGGAAGAGCGCCAGGTCCAGTGGGCCACCAGCCAGGTCCTACTGGGCCTGGGGAAGCAGGAGGGCACCACACTTGCATCACCAGTCACCCTGACCTGAGGACTGCAGACAAGCCAGTGCCATCTTTTAGGAACATTCACTTGCTCTGAATCAGTGCAGTCTATGGAATTAATAGCTGATGGCTTTGGTGGGGAGGCGGGAACACAACACGCAGGGGCCAGTGGTGCAGCCTTTTTACTCCTGTCAATCAGCAGGGAGCTAGAAAGTGCCATCTCTGTCCCTTTTCCACAGTTCACCCCCAGCAGCCGTGATCCCTCACTCAGAGAAGATAGCATCTTGCACCAAAAGTATGTTAGTTTTAGGAGCCCCATTGATATTGCAAGTGAGACCACCAACTTTGCAGTCCCCATGTCCGTGTCCCCACCCCAATTCCAAATCCATCTGCAGGGGAAGCCTGGCCCACCCCCTCCCACCCTCCTGTCCGGAGGCAGGTGCAGGATTAAGCAAGCCCCAAGGAGAACCATCAAGTCATGCTACACCCACTACCTCTGCAGGAGCCTGCACTGTCCCATGGAAGGGAAGGGGCAAGAAACAAGAAACCAAAACCTGCTTTAGATATTTCTGAGTTTGTGTGGAGGGTAGTTTTATTCCGTACCAAAATTTGAAGTGCCTTCCACATTACCTAAGAACCAATCAGGTTGAAGTTTCACAAATATTTACACCACAACATTGAAAAATGATTAAAGTTTAGCGTCTATGACAAAAATCTCTTGCGCAAGATAAAATGATCCCTGGGGAGGATTAGGTATCAGAAAAGAAATTGGCCCCCGTTCACACCTGGGGGAGGGGGAAGCACAAGTGGGATGAGGGCTAGCTGTACCCTTAAGCCAAGGACCCTCGGCTCTATGACAAAAATCTCTTGCGCAAGATAAAATGATCCCTGGGGAGGATTAGGTATCAGAAAGGAAATTGGCCCCCGTTCACACCTGGGGGAGGGGGAAGCACAAGTGGGATGAGGGCTAGCTGTACCCTTAAGCCAAGGACCCTCGGCCCTCCCACCCAAGTGACAATCACATTCACACGTGATGTGTTTTGTATTTTTTAATAAAGTTTGTAATCCAATGGACACACAAAACAAAACTGCGCTGAGAAAAACAGTTTCATAAATTAATAAGTGTTAGGAAGTTGCAGGAAGAGGTCAAGGTAATAGAAGAAGGGATTAGCCAGTCTTTTTGTACAGGTACTGTGTGACACTTCCACGTCGCGGGAGGGCCCGTGCTGTGACGAAGTGCACTTATACAAATGAGTGACAATACAAAGTCTGAGTATGAAAATAAGATTTTCTCTGAAAACACATTTTTGGCACAGATTAAAAAAAACGTATGTCGGGGGAATTTGATTTTAAGTCAGTATTATATATATTTATATATATATATTATATTTATATATACACACGTCCCAAGTTCTGCATATCCCACCAAGAAAGAAAATCCTTGTTTGCTTTTTGACTGTAAACTGTACATTCCGGTGAATCAGATGGTGGCAGCAGGAGAATTAAGAAAGGTGACACATCCAAATGAGCGAGGGGAAGAGGGGGGTGACCAAAAAACCCAATGAAATGTTCCTTGACCCCAAGGTTTCCACATAAGTTCGAAGTCCTGCATTAAAGTCTGCAGTATGTGTTCACATACACCAAGACATCCAGAGTGTCACAGCCTGTTTTCACTGTGCAAAAGTCCAAGTCACTAATTTAGTGCAAAGGCAGTTCTGTTTTCTTGTTTCTTAAAAACAAAAACAAACTAATTCCACGGCCCTGTTCCTTTTCCCCAAAAGAGGAGAGAGAAACCCAGCCCCAAGGTGTCTGCGAGTCCATCGGTGGTGGTCTGTCCTTGGGCTAAAGCATCATGTAAACATACAAGGTAGCAGCACCACTGCCTAGAGGAGGTCGATCTGACTGTGTCGGGCGGGCAGGAGGGAGGCTGGCCATTTGGCAGTGGAGCCTGTCCCCTTTGGCAGCTTCTTCCTCTGCCTGGCTGGGTTGTCCTGTTGTTTTTTTGCTGCAGAACCTCGGTAAAATACACCGAGGGTGTGACCACGCAGTGGCTCACACAGAGGCAATGACAATCATGAGGTGGGGAGAAATGCTGGAGATGCTGGCAAGGAGATCAGGGGCCAGACGAGACAGGTGACTCTCAGAGAATTCACAGGGTGGGAAGATCTGCAGCACATAGGCGGGCTGGAGAAGGATGAGAAAAGAAAGTAGAACCCTCTGTCTTCACCACCCCCCAAACTACATTTACCCTCCCACCCAAGTGACAATCACATTCACACGTGATGTGTTTTGTATTTTTTAATAAAGTTTGTAATCCAATGGACACACAAAACAAAACTGCGCTGAGAAAAACAGTTTCATAAATTAATAAGTGTTAGGAAGTTGCAGGAAGAGGTCAAGGTAATAGAAGAAGGGATTAGCCAGTCTTTTTGTACAGGTACTGTGTGACACTTCCACGTCGCGGGAGGGCCCGTGCTGTGACGAAGTGCACTTATACAAATGAGTGACAATACAAAGTCTGAGTATGAAAATAAGATTTTCTCTGAAAACACATTTTTGGCACAGATTAAAAAAAACGTATGTCGGGGGAATTTGATTTTAAGTCAGTATTATATATATTTATATATATATATTATATTTATATATACACACGTCCCAAGTTCTGCATATCCCACCAAGAAAGAAAATCCTTGTTTGCTTTTTGACTGTAAACTGTACATTCCGGTGAATCAGATGGTGGCAGCAGGAGAATTAAGAAAGGTGACACATCCAAATGAGCGAGGGGAAGAGGGGGGTGACCAAAAAACCCAATGAAATGTTCCTTGACCCCAAGGTTTCCACATAAGTTCGAAGTCCTGCATTAAAGTCTGCAGTATGTGTTCACATACACCAAGACATCCAGAGTGTCACAGCCTGTTTTCACTGTGCAAAAGTCCAAGTCACTAATTTAGTGCAAAGGCAGTTCTGTTTTCTTGTTTCTTAAAAACAAAAACAAACTAATTCCACGGCCCTGTTCCTTTTCCCCAAAAGAGGAGAGAGAAACCCAGCCCCAAGGTGTCTGCGAGTCCATCGGTGGTGGTCTGTCCTTGGGCTAAAGCATCATGTAAACATACAAGGTAGCAGCACCACTGCCTAGAGGAGGTCGATCTGACTGTGTCGGGCGGGCAGGAGGGAGGCTGGCCATTTGGCAGTGGAGCCTGTCCCCTTTGGCAGCTTCTTCCTCTGCCTGGCTGGGTTGTCCTGTTGTTTTTTTGCTGCAGAACCTCGGTAAAATACACCGAGGGTGTGACCACGCAGTGGCTCACACAGAGGCAATGACAATCATGAGGTGGGGAGAAATGCTGGAGATGCTGGCAAGGAGATCAGGGGCCAGACGAGACAGGTGACTCTCAGAGAATTCACAGGGTGGGAAGATCTGTAGCACATAGGCGGGCTGGAGAAGGATGAGAAAAGAAAGTAGAACCCTCTGTCTTCACCACCCCCCAAACTACATTTCCAACTGGGGGCCCTGAAGAGGTCCAACACGGAGGGCCAGGCTAGGTCAGTTTCCCAGCCAGCTAGCGTCTTGGTGACTAAGTCCGCCAGGAGAAAACAGGTGTCAGAAAACCATTAACGTGAATGAACCTCCAGGAACCCCTTGCAGAGCATGAAGCTCGAGAAAAGCTCCTGCCACCCTCAATGGTTCCCCTGAATCTGTCCAGGATGGGCAGTAGCAGCCCCTCCTGTACCCAGAACACCCTTTTTCCCACCTCCTCTGAAAACTCGTGGACTACTCTGGTTGGCACTGGTAATCCCTGCCACCAGAGGAGTCAGACCACCCACCCTAACCCAGCCCCACCTGTGCACGCACATGCAGAAGGACACCAGACCCACCTGATTGGAGCCAGGGTTGGGAACGTTGATGATCCCTGCTGCCTGCTTGGCCTGCAGGTAAGTGATGAAGGCAGCCTTGAGGGACTCGGTCTGGCTCACAACATCCTCTTGGTCACGGCCACAGGGCAGAGCCAGCAGCAGACAGTAATCTGTCTCCACCTGGGGCACAGAGGCCAGCTGTCAGTGACCAGGGCTTTCCTAGCCAAAACCAGCCCATGTCCAGCCTAGGGTATTATTCCACAAAACCCCCACTTCTGAGAAGACTTTAAAGTCTACGCTAATATTTGTTGAATTTAAAAAGCCTTGTTTCTGGGTCTAAAGGCAGTTTATACCCCCAAGTAGAAAAGAACATGCCTTTCATTGTACACTTCAAGAATACCATCACTGTGTCCCATGACACACCAGGGAGACAGGCTGGCAGGGGATCCCTACAACTTTCTTCCCCATGGGTGGGGCGGCTGCTCACCTGGGGCCCAAGGGTCTTACCGTCATCCTTCGGGCAACCCCTTCCAGCTGTGAGGCCTCCAGCCGCATCCTCTGGGCAATCCTCAGTGGGGGGCCTCCTTCAGACAGGGGCAGGGACCGATGTGCCAGGACATTGTTGCCAGAGACAAAGTGGAGCTGCACAGCAGCTGTGTCATTCTTGAGGGCCAGCAGGCCCTGCCACACGATGGGGTACTTCTGCTTATGGGGAAACAAATGGGAAGTGAGCTCCCAGCTGGAGAGCTGAGCCATGCTGGACATGGCTGTAGGCAGCAGCTTGCTGGGCGAAGTCAACTGGGGAATCTTGGGACAAAATTTGGGGACATTTAACATAGCACAAAATCTGGGGGACATTTGGGGTGGCCCCTGCCCATGCTTACCTTCAGAAGTTGAACCATATCCACAGGTCTCTGAGAAGTCAAGTGTGGAGAGGAATCCTGTTTAGGGGTTGGCTGGGCTTCTGTGTGCAGCAGAGCCAGTCCTGGTGGGGTGCTAGGGCCTGAGGTTGTGGGGACAAACAACGGCTGCTTTGGGGCAGCCTGAGTGGGAAGAGGGGCTGGGAGGTCAGGCTTCATGGAGACAGACACAGGAGAGGGGTAGGAAGTCTGGCCTGTTTCCACTTGCACCCTTTGCACTTGGGCGTGAGGCTCAGGGGGCCTGTTTGCAGGTACAATTGGGAGGCGAGGCTGCTCTACTCCTCCTGTCTGGGTCCCCTTTGCCTCCTGGGAGACCTGAGGCATCTTGCTGCTTGGGGACTGGCTGGGCTGGCTGAGTTGGGAGGGCTGGCAGGGTGGCACAGGCTGGGCAGGCTGTGTGGACTGCATAGGCTGGGCAGGCTGTGTAGACTGTGAGGGCTGAGTGGACTGCAAGGGCTCACCTTCAGGAGGAGGGCCCTGGAGTTGGGAAGGAAGGCAGAAGAACAGAGTCAGAGTCTGTTGTGAACAAGCCCGTCCCCAGTAAATGAGCTGGTGCATCACAGAGAAAGGGTCAGATGTGGGGTATCTCCTGTAAGTCAAGCTCGCTCTGCTCAGCTCCAGTGGTGCTGCTCTTGGGGATGTGTGTAAGAAGAGGTCACCTGTTACCTCCCTCCTCACCCCTGTAGGAAGAACCACAACTCCCACAATTTCCATGGAGAGCTCCTGCCCCATATCTGGAGCTCTCCTGACGTGATCTGACCCTTTTCTCTCTAAATTTAGAAAGCTCTTTAAATCCACGAAAAGGCCAACATGCTTTAGGGAGGATCTGACCGGTTCCTTTGTACCTCAACCACTACCTTGACTCAAGAGGCTGATTTCTTTTTTTTTGGCGGCTGGCCAGTATGGGGATTTGAACCCTTGCCCTTGGTGTTATCAGAATCCACTCTAAGCAACTGAGCTAAGCAGCCAGCCCTGAGGCTGATCTCTTAACACATCTTTGCTCCAAAGCCCTCTGAGGTCCCCAAGCTCAGGGCCAACAGCTTGCCGAGACACCTGGCTTTCTCACCTGAGCAGGAGTCTTGGTCCGGGAAGGCAGGCCAACTGAGGAAGCAGCAGGAAACTGTGTGTGTGTGAGCTGAGCCGGGGCATGGTAGGTGCGAATGTCACCGTATCTGTACTCTTGAAACAGCTCCCCACTAGAGTGCACAATCTGTACCCCGTGAGTCACCACCACCGGGGGGGTCAGGGGCAGACCCTGGAGCTGGTTGCTGGGTGTGACCGTGAGGATGCGGGCCTCACTGTGAGGGGCAGGTGCAGGAGCAGGAGCTGCTTTGGCATCTGACATCTTGGCAGCTTCTTTCCCTGGCTGCTGAGGGGCCTTGCTGGCCGGCGGCACTTTCACCACCCCGTCTGCTGCCCTGGGCTGCTCGCTGACTGCCGTCACATGTGGGTGCACCATGATCCTCACGTCCCGGGGCACAGTGTACGGGTGTAACCGGTACTCAGACTGCATGACCAGCACCTCTGACTGCACAGGGGCTGCGGCCCGAGCAACAGGGAGGTGATAATGCACTTCCTCCTCAGGAGGGTGCTGGGAGGCCAGAGCAGGCACCCCAGCTGTTGCTGGCTGGGGTGTTCCAGCATGCTGTGGGGCCCTGGCCTCTATCTGCTGGGGCTGCAGGGGGGCCCGAGGAGTGTGCAGTGTCTCTGGCCGGATGCTGTAGGTGATGCTGGGCAGTGTGGGTGTGTTCATCCTCACCTCGCCCTGGGACAAGTGGCTGAGAGACACAGTCTGAGTGATGCTATGAGGTGGCATGATGACTGACTGCTCTGGGTGTATGCTGGAGATAAACTGAGGCACTGGGATGCCTGCAGCCAGCATGACAGTGGCATTGGTAGAAAGAGCTGTGGATGTGGTGCTGCTGGGGTGGCACGCCCTCGGGAATGGCGATGGTACAGGCCCACTGGGTCGAGGGGAATGTGCGTCTGGTTTTGTGGCTGCCAAGTGGGAGGCAGTTCGATCTGTTGGGGTGCTGGGCCCCGAGCTGACGTGGTTCACTTCTGCAGGCAGTTTGCTGGGCAGAGCAGGAGGGTGGTGAGGTGTGAGAGTGGACCCAAGGTTAGCCGGCTGCAGGACCTTGGTCTCTATTTTGAGGGTGACAGGATCAGCGAGCTTTTTATTAGTGGTGACTATGCTTGGGGTAAGGACCAGCTGGTTGTGAACCAGCACTGGGGGTGTGTTTATGCCCTGGGTGAGAACCTTCACTGTGCCACCCTGAGTGACAGGTGTGGACACAGAGAGGTGAATGGGCTCGGGCTTCTCCAAGGATGGACGATCGGCCTTAACAGATGAAATCACAGGAGATGCATTATACGTCTGGGCAGTCAGTACCAGAGTAGAATGGGTGGCCACGTTTGCATAGCCTGAAGGGGCCTGAGGACCTTTGGGCAGAGGCTGTGATGATGTGACAGAATCAGGTTTGACCTGGGACTTGGACACTGACTGCTGAAATTCAATGTCCATTGCACTCGCCGGCGGGATCTGGCTAATCTTGGCACTGATCCGCTGTGGGCCTTCAGTCTTCTGCCCAGAATAGCTCAGGAGCACGACCCCTTCTGAAGTGTTCACACGCAGTCCTGCACCAGAGCTTGTGTCTGCTGGACGATCGTCAATCACAGACATAGACCCAGGGTGGAACCGACTGTTTTCATTAGTGCTCGATCTCTGTTTGCATTTGGCTGAAGGTGCAATCACTGCACCTGCCATAGTCACTGTGCCTGTTGTGGCAGTCACACCACCAGATGCAACAGTCACTGCCCCTGCTGCAACTGTCACTGCTCCCGTGGCAGTATTCACTGCTCCCGTGGCGGCATTCACTGCACCCGTGGCTGCATTCACCATGCCTGCTGCTGCGTTCACTGTGCCCACTGTGGCATTCACTGGTGTGGTGAGAACATTCACTGGCCCCGTGAGAACATTCACAGGTCCCTTCAAGACATTCACGGACCCAGCAGGGGTGCTCACCAAACCTTTCAGCGTGGCCACTGAGCCCTTCACAGGTCCTTTCAGGGCATTCACTGGGACCAGGGAGACATTCACCAGGCCAGTGAGGGCACTCACAAGGCCGGTCAGGGTTTGAGGAGCTGGTTTTGCCAGGGTGATCTTTTGAGAATTCTCCAAATCAATGCTGACAGGCATCCGGCTAATAACAGAAGTAATTTTGGGAGCAATGACTGGGGCCACCTTTTCTTTGTCGGTGGCTACTGGAACCTCTGAGGCCTGTGTGTCGGAAGTGTTTGTTATTAGAGTTGCTGCTTTTTCTTCTAAAACAGGCTTTTTAGATTCAACTGGAGGAGGTGGTGCTTCCTGCAGGCAAGGGGCAGCACTGACAGGCTCTGCAATGGCTGTGGTGACACTTGTGGAAGTGATGCCTGTGGCAGAGACATATTTGGGGTCCATGAGGATCTTCCTCAGTGTACTGGAGCTGGTGTTGATGTCAGAGGCCTTTGTGTCTGGGGGAAGAGCTGGAGACGGAGTAGACTGAGCCCGCGGCTCCTCCTGCCTTGTGATCCATTCCGTTACCTTAGTAGGGGAGCTCTGGTGTGGGATCCCCCCAGAGGTGACAGGGGGTGGGAGCTTTGCTGCAGTTACAGAAGGAAGTGTGGGTGTGGGTATGCTGGAGTCGCTGGGTGGGGTCACTGGATCACTTTCAATGATCGAATGCACCTTGAACCTGGCTTGAGGCTCATCATCCACCGGTGCTGGCTGAGAAGGAGGGGGAAAGTCTGGGAACACAGATACTTTGGTTGGGGTTTTTTCTTCAACAGTCCTTTCTTGGGACAAATTCTCCATGGATGGGGTCTTGCTTGAGTCAGAAGCACATGACTGAGGAGGAGTGGAATGGGGCTTTTCACTCTGCTTTTCTTCCTGTGGAGTTTCTGGGAGTTGTACCGTCATCCCCTCATTGGCAGCAGGACTCTTGCTTTGAGCTTGGTCAGATTCGGAGACGTGGGTCTCTGCAGCAGCCCCCACTCTCTTGATATTCCGTTTGCGCCGTGATCGGGTTGTCTTCTGGCGCCCTTTGTCTTTCCGAACAAGAACAACTTCAGCTTCTTTTGACCCTTTGGCTTCTTGCACTGGGTGGGAGATTTCACTGCTATTCCCTCTGGCTTCCTTGGTATCTGCTGGTCCTGCTGAGGAGTCAGGGGCACTGACTGGTGGCCCAGAAGATTCTGTTGCAGCATCAGTCTCTAAGATGCCAGACACAGCCTCGTTGGTCTCGGGCTCCATTCCTTCCTCAGGAGGCTGCAGCTCTTGTGCATGGGGCTGCAGGTCTGTCTGAGATTCTGTAGGATAAGGTGGAGGTGCTGGGAAGTTTTCTGGCTCCCCAGAAATGTCATTGATGATGGAGCCAATGGCCGCAGCCAGCTCTGTCTCACTTGCTTGGTGTGTAGGCTTGTCCCTGTCCTCTGTGGCAACGCCCTCTGGTGCATCTGTGCCTGCTGCCTTGAAAGCTGCAGAGGCAGAGGTCTCAGTGAGCTTCGCGATGTTCTCCACAGCCTGTTCCAGCTCCATCTGCTTGGCTAATTGAGTGGCTTCAGGGGACAGCTTAGAGGCAGACATCTCTTCCTTCTCTGGTTCCTTGTCCGGATCAACTGGATCATTTTCCAACTGGGATGATGAACTACCCTCCTTCTGGGGACTCTCGTTTTTCTCAGGGGAAACTGCCACAAGCCCAGCTTCCCTCTCCCCTGCCTGCTCCACATCCCCCACGGCCACACTGGAACTGACAGTAGCATCCACGGTTTTCAGACTTGCAGATTTGTCTACTGCTGACCTAGAGTTTCGAGATCTTCCTCTCTTTTTGGAGTTTTTTTCAGGTGTTGGTTTCTTGTCCACCGCTTCAGCAGGGGGAGTTCCAGGGGAGTTTTTGTCTGTGCTGGCTTCTCTTCTATCGCGTTTCTGCTCACCTGCTGCTGCTTCTTTATCGGCCTTGGGTTTTGTATTTTCTTTCACATTTATTTGGGGACCCTCAGTGGCAGCCTCCACTGATGGACATTCGGCATCAACTTTTGGTTCACTTTTCCCTCTTTTCCCGTGGGGGCCACCAACAGCTGCCGACTTCTGCGATCGAGGGGATCTCCATCCCTCCGCTGGCTTGAGTGTTTCTGCAGGTTCTCTGGCCTCGTTCTCGTCTTCCTCATCAGCTCGACGGCGTGTTTTCGGAGGCCTTCCCCTTCTGGGGGTGGTGGGAACTGCCACAGCCTCCTGAAGCTCTCGCTCCAGTCTCTTCCTGGTCACTCGTGGTTGCTCGACAGGCTCTTTGACTGGAGAGCGGCTTTCATGGTCGCCCATGGTTGCATAAACACTCCTCACGTTCCGGCGCCTTGTTCGGCTGAGAGGCAAACTTGGTTCAGGGTGTTCAGTGTCCCCAGCAGAGTTTTTAGACGCAGTCCTTGTAATCTTCTCCGCCTCCATCTTCAACTCTAAAAGCTTCTGTGCTTCTCCCCGAGGAGAACTGGACCTCTTCAGCTTTTCCCGGTCTATTCTCTCACTCTTCCTTGTGACAGGCTTCTCCACAATACTTACTGCAGCTGCCTGAACTGGGGTCTTGGAACGCTTACTTTTGTTTGGCTTTTTATCTTTTGCAGCAACTGGAGGATCAGCCTCTGAGTTTTCAGAAGCTTGAGGCTGAACTTCAGGAACAACTTCAGCTTTTTCATTTGCATCAGGCTCAACGTTAGGAGCTGAGTCAGGCTTTTCTGCTTTGGGTTCATTGGCTTCCTCACACTTCTGAGTCGGTTTTGAAGGTGGCTGGGAACTGTCAGGTTCTGGATCTACATTACTCTGTACCTGGGAAAATGAGGCCCCAGGAGTTGGAGGCTTGGCGTCCAGATGAGGCTGCTGGTCAACTGAAGAACTTTCTTCAGAAACTGAAGGAGTCACGGCAGCATCTTTACTGGTGTCCACTCCTGGGGGCAAGTCTGCTTGTTCAGATTGTTCCACAGGGAGAGTACACAGGTCAGACACAGGTTTTGCTTCTTCTGATGTGGAGGTTGGCTCTACAGACTTTTCTTCTGGTATTGAAGGCACCTCTACTGGTTTCTCACTAGTCATCTTCTCTAGTGCTGACGATGCTGATTCTGGAGTCACAACTGTGACACTAGAAGGCCCAACTGAAGATGCAGTTTTCATTTCTGACTCTTTATTCTCAGTAGCAGAGTCTGGGGTCTTGGGATGATTCTCTGTATCTTCCTGTTTCTCAGCCTCTTTGGGTTTTTGGTCTTTTTCTTTTTCTTTCTGTTGCATGCGTGTGAGCTCCATAAATCTGCTATGGAATAGGACTACTGGCTCTTGAACTAAATCAGCTGTGCTGTTTGCTCCATCAGATGTTTGCCTTCCATATAATCTGCCAGAAATGAAGTCAGATTCTTCATCTTTTCTCTCTAGATGCTGCAATCGCTTGGAATCTTGTTCAAAGATTGAGCTGTGTAAAAAACGAGAAGCAAATAATTCTTGCCTTTCCTGCTCTTCTTCTTTATGATCATCTTTTTTATCATCCATCTTCCCTTCTGAATCAGTCCTAATTTTCTTCTTTTTCATGTACCAGGATGGAATAGGTCTTGGAGCAGAGTCAACCTTTTCTTTATCTTTGTTGTTTCGAAAATTAGCAAATCGGGAGTCCCAATCAAGAAAAGACCAATTTTCTTCTCGAGATGAAGAGAGGGATTTAGCTCTTTCAAGCAAAGCTTTAGTGTCCGGTGTGATTGTCTTATCCAATGCAAAAGAATAAAATTTGTTCCTTTCTAAAGAACTAGAAAGTCTTTCATCTCGCTCACGTAGTTTATCTTCTCTGTCCCTCAATAAAAAAGATAATCGAGAACTTTCACATAATGCAGAGGCCCTGGGTGAGTGGGATTTGTGTTCACCATCTTCATCAGAATCAGAAGGCACCTCGCCAGGTTCCAGATCTCGTACAGACCTCTTTCGAAGGCTGTCTCTCTTAATTATACTGTTTGGGAAACTCACATCAAATCTGCTGGCATCTTGTTTCATTTGAGAGTCCCAACGATTTAATTCATCTTCAGAATTCAAGACAGATAGCTTTATTTTGGCCATGTCTGCCATCTGTTCTCTCCTGCTAGAATCATAAGGATTAAATTTTAAGGACTCTTCTCTGACTGTTATATTAGAATAGGGAAGACCTTTTTCGTCTCCTTTAGGAGATCCTTTTACTGACAGTAACCTAGGGGAGCCTATGGGATCATCATCTTCATGGAAGGAACCAAGACGAATACTGGGAGAACAACCAGTCCTTTCAGAATCTTCACTGATTTGGCGTGAACTTCTGTAATTCCTCTCTCTCTTGGTGCAGATATCAAAATCTACATGATCCATCCTTCTCTTTTTGCTGGGAGGCGAATCATCGGTGACATCTTGAGGGGGTTTGCCTACCTCGTGAACAAGGCTCCTTCTTTCATATTCATCTACATCTTTTTTAGGACTGCCAAATTTCTCAGACTTGGCTATTTCCATCTCCATCTGCTGTTTTCTACGACTCTGCTCCATTTGTTTTCGGTAACTCTGCGTGTAATCAATGTCAATGCCAATTTTTTCTTCAGTATTTACTGAATGTGGTTTCTCTTGTCCTGACTTACGTTCAGGTGTTTCACCACGAAGACTGCAACAGTTTTTCCTAATATCCTCTCTTTCTGATCCTTGATCATCTAATAGCTGCAGCTGTTTAAGTTGTGGTTTTGAGGGAATGGGCTTTTTAGATTGGATTTCTTGGTTTTCCACTGACTCACCTGCTGGTTCTCCTAGTCTTGCTTGTAGGTCTGAGTTGGGCCTTGAGCCAGACCCACCAGAAATACTGGCAAGCTCTTGACAGTCTTTGGGGCTGGGAACAGTATTAAGTCTGTCCAGTTTGATTTTTTTAGCTTCTCTTTTAAGAATTTCTTTCCTCACAGGCTTTCTTTCGGGCTCTCCTTCCCTCAGCAGAATGACATCTCTAGATGACACCTCAGGCTGCTTTTTTAAAAGCCCCCGAGAATCCTCCATCTCTGGACTGCTTTTCTTGACTTCTGATTTTTGCCTTTCTACTTTCAAATTGGAATCTGCAAAACGCCTTTTCCTTGCTTCCAGCTTCTCCAGATCCACAGCATTTACCCCATCAGCAGCCTGCTCTGGTTTCAGGTGCTTCCTGGGCTTAAGCTTGCCTTCCTTATCTACCACTTCAATGTGGCTTGAAAGTCCCTTTTCCTTTGTCACTTTCACTCTAACAGATTCCAGTTTAGACAAGTCAGATTTTGCAGGCTCACTATGAGAGACCTGAAGTTTTTGATCCAGGGCATTAGACTTGACAGTGTCATTATCAAGCTTGGCTTTCAGCTTTTCCATAGGAGTGTGGTCTATAACCTTTCCCTCTTTTTCTTTCACTCGAGTCAAAACCACACAAGGCATGAGTTCTAGGCGGTTTTTTGCTATTCCTTCTTTGTCAGCTTTCTCTCTGCTCAGTTTATTAGAACTCCTTGGTTTTTCAGGACTCTGTTCTCTCTCATTTTCTTGGTCTGTTTCTGAAGATTGAGAACTAGGGGAATGAACTTTTCCTTTTCGTTTCTGCTTGTCGGTTTTGTCCTTTTCCACTTTTTCCTTCCGTATTAAGCGTCTGTCTCTCTCCATTCTGTCAGGATCAAAAGTTCGTTCTTTATCTGTCTTTTCATTTTTTGTATAGCGCTCCAAACGAGATTTGTCAAGCTTTTCATATCTTGGAGGGGACAGTGAGCTACAGCTGCCACTCCGGTCTGAGGATCGGCTATAAAGCCTCCTCTCAGAATCACTTGGCAACCTCTCTGACTGTGAGGGAGATGCTCCAGGACTCTGTGGACGTCGCAAGTGAACTGGACTCTGACTTCGTTCAATTGGCCTCCTCTCATGGTCTCTGTCCCGGTCAGACTCAAATCTTTCACGTTCTCTTTCTCGTTCCCTTTGCCTATAACTGTATTCCCGAATATCCTGTTCATAAGGATCATTCCTATAATCCCTGTATTCTCGAGGATCATCATAATATCGTGATTCATAGTAGTCTCCTTGGTAAGTTTCCCATTCTGAGTAAAATTCTCTCCCTCGAGCTGGATAGTCCCGTCTGGAATCCTCAGGATATGTGCCTGGAGTACGAACATTCTCATAATATGTACGATCCTGGTTATAGTCATAGGATCCCCTTCGTTCCTCTCTGCCAAAAAATAAAAAACATTATATTAGTTCTTTTGTTTCCTCATCGCTTATGCATTATCCTGTTTCTAAAAATCTCTAACATTGGGCCGGCCTGGTGGCGCACTGGAGAGTGCGCTGCTTGGGAGCGTGGCGGCACTCCCGCCGAGGGTTCGGATCCCATGTGGAGACCAGTTCCCACTCACTAGCTGAGCGTGGTGCGGGCGCGACACCGAGGGTTGCGATCCCGTTACTGGTCAGTAAAAAAGACAAAAAGGAAAAAAAAAAATCTTTCCAACTATGTGACCTATACACCTCTATCTCAATTCACAATTTAAAAAAATAGAGCGTGCTGCTTGGGAGCACGGCGGCGCTCCCGCCGAGGGTTCGGATCCCATGTGGAGACCAGTTCCCACTCACTAGCTGAGCGTGGTGCGGGCGCGACACCGAGGGTTGCGATCCCGTTACTGGTCAGTAAAAAAGACAAAAAGGAAAAAAAAAAAATCTCTAACATTAATCATTTGTTAAATGATTAAATTGTAGTTAGCTGTCCAATTAAACAACCACTCATGTGTAGCTACTGAGCACTTGAAATTTGGCTAGTCCAAATTGATATGGAGTATAAAATTCAGATTTTGTAGACTTGTTTTAAAAAAAACAAAACAGAAAAAAACCCTTGGCTGGCTGGTCAGCTTAGCTGGTTAGAGCACAACCTTGTAACACCAAGGGCAAGGGTTTGGATACCCGAATCAGCCAGCCACCAAAAAAAACACTCAATAATTTATTTAGACTGATTATATATGCTGAAACAATATTTTAGACATATTGAGTCGAATAAAATTAATTTCATATTTTCTTCTTACTGTTTAACACAGCTACTAGAAAATTTAAAATCACATATGTAACTTGCATTATGTTTCTTTGTAGTGGTTCAGCCCTTTTTCTTATTCTTTTGGTAACTCAGGTATAGTGACAGACACTAGTTATTAAATGGTATCACATCCCCACATTTCTAAGTCTTTCATAATTACTTTTCTACCAAAAGATATTCTTAACCACAAAACTTGGGAAATAATGGATAATATGCACTGTTTGAAAAAATGGATAAATATTTTCATTAAAATCTTTCCAACTAGAAAAAAAAAAATCTTTCCAACTATGTGACCTATACACCTCTATCTCAATTCACAATTTAAAAAAATACTTGGGGGACTACTTCAGCTCTCTAAGCTCAATCTCCTCACTTGTAAAATGATAACACCTTTTCCTTATTAGATTCTTAAGAAGATTAAGATAACATATGTAAAAACCTTCATAGCATAATTCTAAACACACACTTGACCCTCAGTAAATGTCACTTTCCCCAAACTGTCAACTAACAACAAATCAGGGACGGCTACAAGCACTATGGGAGGACTCCTCAATTGTAAGGGAACTTGCCATGGGTTTTTTCCCAAAGACCTCACCAGTGCATTCAAAATAGGATTAAACTTACACAAAAGAACACATATGTCATACAAAATTAAATACATCTGTATCAAGGCCAATCAATTCCTTCATTGTCGTTCATTCTCAAAAACTGTTATTCTCGGGCCGGCCCAGTGGTGCACTGCTACAGTGCGCCGCTTGGGAGCGTGGCGGCACTCCCGCTGAGGGTTCGGATCCCACATACAGACCGGTTCCCGCTCACTGGCTGAGCGAGGGGCGGGCGCAGCACCGAGGGCTGCAATCCCGTTGCCGGTCCCAGTCCGGTACGGGCGCGACACTGAGGGTTGCGGTCCGTTGCCGGACACGAGAAAAGACAAAAAGGGAAAAAAAAAAAAAACAAAAAACTGTTATTCTCTCACATAGGTAGGGCTTGCTCATTCTAGACAGTATTGCCATTCGCAGCTCACCAAAAGAAACACGACGAAACTAGAACTTAGGCCCCCTAAAGGCACAAGTTTTGTCATCTTGGCCAGAATTTCTCTAGCTTTTATAACAGTGCTTGGCTCATAGCAGGCATTCAAATATTTGTTGAAAGAATGAACTTTAGAAAAATATGTCAAAGCTGTCACTAGGTGATATTCTAACCTCTTTGAACAGCAAATGAAGCATCTAGACTGAACATGCAAACACTGGAAGCATCAATAACACATTATATGTATTTATACAAAACTGATCTATCATATTTGGTTTAAATGGATTCAAGATGATCCTTCAGTAGCTCCATAGATATCAGATTCTTCACCTAAATACCGACCAGCCATTTTGTAAATAAATGTTACTAGGCATGAAATTAGGTTAGTTTAACATTACCACCATAAATACATACTCCAAGGAGGTATCATTTTCCTGTGAATATATTATATGTTTTCTAATATTATAAAGTGAATAACACACCTAGAATGGTCACTAGTTTCTTGCTCATATTAATAGTAGGCCTGAGTCATATTTTAAAAGTACAACATGCAGATATTTTTATTTTTTTCCTTTTTTTTTTTTTTTTTTCTTTTTTTTTTTTTTTTTTCTTTTTTTTTTTTTTTTTTCTTTTTTTTTTTTTTTTTTTACTGACCGGCAACGGGATCGCAACCCTCGGCAGAATGGTCACTAGTTTCTTGCTCATATTAATAGTAGGCCTGAGTCATATTTTAAAAGTACAACATGCGGATATTTTTATTTTTTTCCTTTTTTTTTTTTTTTTTGTTTTTTTTACTGACCGGCAACGGGATCGCAACCCTCGGCAGAATGGTCACTAGTTTCTTGCTCATATTAATAGTAGGCCTGAGTCATATTTTAAAAGTACAACATGCGGATATTTTTATTTTTTTCCTTTTTTTTTTTTTTTTTGTTTTTTTTACTGACCGGCAACGGGATCGCAACCCTCGGCAGAATGGTCACTAGTTTCTTGCTCATATTAATAGTAGGCCTGAGTCATATTTTAAAAGTACAACATGCGGATATTTTTATTTTTTTCCTTTTTTTTTTTTTTTTTGTTTTTTTTACTGACCGGCAACGGGATCGCAACCCTCGGTGTTGCGCCCGCACCACGCTCAGCCAGTGAGCGGGAACCAGTCTCCACATGGGATCCGAACCCTCGGCGGGAGCGCCGCCGTGCTCCCAAGCAGCACGCTCTCCAGTGCGCCACCGGGCCGGCCCAACATGCAGATATTTTTAAAACCAAGCAAACTAAAACTATATTCAAACATATGAAAAATGTAGAAGTCAGAGGTGTATGTGTAAACATTTGTGCTGGAGCACAGTTCAGTTTAATAAATACTTATTTTGCTGGGCCCTATCACAAAAAGAAATGAGCAATCCATCCTGCTCTCAAGGAACTCAACAACTTACACAGGGGACAGCACAGCTGAGCACTTGGACCATGGCAGGGGTATATGCAGGGACACTGAGAAACTGCAAAAAGTCAGGTTTGGAGAGAACTCTGTTTACATAACTGCACAATATCCAAACTGCCATAAGTAGATGGAAAAATCATCTAAATCATAAGTGACCCTGCAAATTCATCTTGAGAATCACTTTGCTAAAGTGTAAAGCTCAATGCACTAGCATGTAGGAACCCTTGGTTTATCCCCAGCCCAACCACTTAGTAACCTGTGACAACAAAAGTCATCTGATCTTCAGTTCCCTCCGTAAAATGGGACAGCAGTGATGGCCAGACCCTCCTAAGAGATCAAATGAAATCCTAGTTTGTAAGTGGCAAAGCCCTATGCAAACAGAGTTATTTGCATTCCTAAACATTCCTTATCAGTAGAGGTAAAGCCCTTTTTTTCATTTACACATCAATTATTCAGTGGGGTGACTTCTTTCCGCTCCATGGAAAAAGCAAAGATCCTCAAGTGCTACTGCAAGGGATGTTTCCATAGGCATTGCCATCTGAAACCAGATGAGGCAAATCTGAGTCACAGAGAAGTCCCACACCCTCTTGCTTCCTACATTAGGAGATAAATGCCACTTGACAGGGATAAATGATCATGAGAAAGAACCAAAGAACAAAGCTAGAGCCAGATCATCGCTAAATGAGTGAATTTTTAGTAGTAATATAAAAAAATTAACACCCACACTACATTATCCAACCCTCACAAGAAACTGTTCTTTTAAAAATATTTAATGTACACACAGAGGATTTTAATGGACTTTTTATGTCTTAGGTGCAAGAGGGCCTCCAACACACTTTCCATGCACTCATGGGTAAGAATTCCTGTAAGCACTTGATAGTATTAACAATGACTTCAAACTGCTACATGGGGAGCCAGGATCAAGAACTGTTTTTCTCTCCCAATAGACACATACATTCTCTTGCATGTGCACACACAATCTCACACCTGCTCTCACTCTTACACACACGTGAGAATGAGATAGAAAGTCCGTCTGGACAGACTGTTCTAACTAGAGGTTTGTTGATTTTTGATCTTTTCAGTTTAGATTCTGATTTACTAATGAGAAACCATAAAACCTGACAAGTTTGATCTTTTGAGAATTTGGCCGTGCGGGACATTTTTCATTTAAAAACCTCCAAGTATTCAATAAGTACTGCACAACATTCCACTAGGAAATGACTTGAAGAGATATATACTTTCAATGATTTAAACAAAAATGAAATGGCAAGAAGAGGTAGTAGAGGGGCCGGCCCGGTGGTGCACTGCTACGGTGCACTGCTACAGTGCGCTGCTTGGGAGCGCGGCGGCGCTCCCGCCGAGGGTTCGGATCCCACAGACAGACTGGTTCCCGCTCGCGGGCTGAGCGAGGTGCGGGCGCGGCGCGGAGGGTTGTGATCCCGTTGCCAGTCCCGGTCCGGTACGGGC
>NW_007731165.1:72705-75813 GCF_000696425.1 Galeopterus variegatus
AAAGAGAAAAAAAAAAAAAAAAAGAAGAGGTAGTGGAAAGGGAATACACTCAACCAGTTTCTGGCAAGCACAATCAGGACTTAGTTCATCCTTGTCAAACAGCCCTTTTCACACCTGAACTTAAGTGTGTAAGGGCATTTTTCATACAAAGGCTTTTGTCTAACACACATGTACAGAGGAGGAGATATAGTGGTAACATTCCAGGAAACTTAATCACAGAGGCATGTCTGGACAAACAGCTTGATCCTATGAATGACAGTGTCCCTTTTCAAACAAAATCTATTGAAGAACCTGGGTAGTAATATGTTAGGACATTTTGATATAGTCAGTCTATTCAGCAGAAAAAATATCAAATACTCATTACCGTGACTGAAAAAGATTAGCTGGGGTAAATCAGATTTACCTTTCACATTGCTAAAGTTACCAGTTTACGTGACTGAAAAAGATTAGCTGGGGTAAATCAGATTTACCTTTCACATTGCTAAAGTTACCAATTTATATATGCTTTGGCTTATTGATTCACAAAGTATTTAAGACATACAAATTTAAAATAAAGCTCTTGATATTCTTTCAGAAATTTGTTGTGTTTTGCTTTTTTTTTTTCCGTGTCCGGCATCGGATCGCAACCCTCAGTGTCGCCCCCGGACCGGGACCGGCAACGGGATCGCAACCCTCGGCGCTGCTCCCGCGCCTCGCTCAGCCAGTGAGCGGGAACCGGTCTGTATGTGGGATCCGAACCCTCGGGTGGGAGCGCCGCCGCGCTTCCCAAGCGGCGCACTTATCCAGTGCGCCACCGGGCCAGCCCGTGTTTTGCTTTTTAGTTAAATGTATGAGCACATGCAAAGTAAGAACCTGAACGTTGTCACACTGCTACACATGTAAGGCATTTAACAGTTTATAATGCACTCTAGCATGTTATTACATTTAGTTTAAAACTGCTAGGCAGGATGACTTGTATTCATAATTAATGGCACATAAAATGATAATCTGGCAAAACAGTAACTCTTTCAAATTGTAGGAGCATTCAGTAAGAAATATAGATAGGTTACCCCAATGAGCCACATGAAATGGATTCATAAAAATAAACCTGTGTTTCCATATAAAATGATAAAAAAGAAGAGTTTTTCAGGGAATGGGAGTGGGGTAAGGAGTGAAAAATAAAATTTAATTCCATCTAAAGTTTATATATAATGTATTAAAATTCAAGATACACTGATAGGTTTAAAATACATACCTTCTTTCTACTAACATTTCATAAAAGTCTCTGATATCTTGACCAGATTTCTCCATGCAGTGATAAAATGCCAGCTGACTTTCCCGATTTGCAAAATCCACCTTTAAAAAAAAAAAAAAGGATAGTAGGTGTTTGATGCAAGTTCAGATTTTAATGAAGGAACATGTTATCAAACTTGAAAATTCTTCACAACATAGCCCTTCTGGACAAATTTCAGGAAAGAGCAATCTACCTCAAGTAAAACAGTCCCCATAACTGAAACTATATTTTGTTAACCTGAAATCTCTCAAATTCTACATAAATCTTGATAAAATAATATAATTTAAGGTTCCAGAACCCAATCCTCAAGAGTGGAAAAAGCAAAATGAAAAACTGAAACAAATCCCTACCAGGATTCTAGGTTGGCAAATAAATAATCACATCAACTAAATCCTGAAATCTCTGTTGTGCGTAAATTTGCTGGAACCACTATTAGAACATAAAACAAAATATAAAAGAACATTTAAACTTGACTCACAGCTGGGCCTTAAAGTCACTAAAGCATTTGATACTCATCAGCTATCAATATCTTCTTTTATTTTGAAAATACCTGTTTCGGGCTGAGCCCGTGGCACACTCCGGAGAGTGCAGTGCTGGGAGTGCAGCAGCGCTCCCGCCGCAGGTTCAGATCGTATATAGGGATGGCCGGAGCGCTCACTGGCTGAGCGCGGTGCGGCCAGTCTCAAAAAGGACAAAAAAAAAAAAAAAAAAGAAAATACCTGCTTCAATCTAGCCATCAGAGTTATTAATTGCATAAATTCCTTCAAACTACCACGAATGCCAAGTTTTTAAACAAATACACCAGACAATAATTCATGCTTTCAATGGTTACCCACTCTTTAGGAGAAGAGGAAAGAAGAAGAAGACAGGATCATTCAGGAAGCTGGACTGACACTTCGAACCCCTGGGTGTGCAGATACCCATGGTAACTGTGGGCAGGCCTGCACTGAGAGTGTACAGTGAGCGTGAGGTACCAAGAGCACTGAGAAGCACTTCTTTGAATGAGAGAATTTTCAGGGAAGGATCTGTGGCTAACGGTTTAAAAGACCCTGTGCCTACAGGTAGCTAAGCATAAAAATTGTAATATTCCCCTTAAAAACTGGAGACATAATACATGTCCTGTAAACTACTCCCTTTGCTGGCAACCTACAAATGCCAGTTACTAAAGGGGTGAGATTTAAATGCAGTTTTTTTTTGCTTCTCTTAAAAGTCATTCTGCACACCTTAATTTTATTCCCACCGATTTTCCTCCCCTTGGTTTCTTTTACAGCTGCTTGTGCATATTCAATTTCATTGTAGAGAACCAGGGCCATGCCTTTTAAGCGATCAAACACCACCTGTAAAAAACAAAAAAACAAAACAAAAACCAAATAAGAGCCTCATCCACTGGACTTAGTGTCAGTCCCAACAAAATCCTAAGTCACAAGGACACTTCCAAGAAAAATATATTTGTATTTACTTTATTCTAGAAAAATTGTCAGGCTTTTCCTGATGATGCACGTTTTAGTGAACATACAATAAAATGTGCAGGGACTGTTCAGAATTGTGGATATTGTGGCTTGAGGTATATTATGCCTTTATTTTGTTTTTCTGTATTTTACTTTGTTTTCTGTGTTGACTGACTACTGCACTGATGGTAAAGCATTCTTCTAGTTTTGGCTCAAAAAACCAAACCAAGGGCCAGCCTGTGGCTCATTTGGGAAAGTGTGGTGCTGATAACACCAATGCCATGGGTTCAGATCCCTATGTAGGGATGGCCATTTTGCTCACTTCAGAGAGCGTGGTGCTGACAACACCAAGTCAAGGGTTAAGATCCCCATACCGGTCATCTTTAA
>NW_007731165.1:75823-85889 GCF_000696425.1 Galeopterus variegatus
ATTGCCGGACACGGAAAAAGACAAAAATAAATAAATAAATAAAGAATTTCAGTGATTTTTGGTTATAAGTAGTACTATGTTCTTAAAGCTGCTGAATTTTTATACAGGCAATCTTTAAGACATGTATTTCTCCAAAAACTAAAAGCTACATTTAAAGAAATGTCAAAGTTATGCAACATACCCACCAGAGTAAATATGTTTTTAAAGAGTTAAAGCTTTACCTTCATACAATGGAATCCAGTCCAGAGACCCCTTTCCTCATTCATGGGTGTGTTACATCATAACCAACACTAGTTAGATGAGTATTCTGTGTGAACTTCCCTTTAAAGTCATCATCATTTTTAAAAAATCAAGTCTAATTACATATTTAGTGTAAATGTGAATAATTATATAAGTAGACAGGCTACTAAGAAACTTAAAAGCATAAGACTTAAAAGCATAAACTTAAAAATCCCTAAGAAACATTCTATTTCATATTTAACTGTACTATAATAGTTTCAAAATGAATTATCTTATCCAGCTCAAAACAGGTTTTCAAAATACTCACTCATGTCATAAGCAAATGCCCTTGTAGACCAAATTTTAGCAAAGAGAATTTCAATGTTCACATTATGAAAGAAAAGGAAAAGGCAGCATTAGAAATTGGGACTGAAAGGACAGGATGCCAAGGAAAGGGAATCAGAAGTCAGTTGAACCACACACCAAAATCTCCCACCTACCTTTAGCACAGGCCCATATCGGCAGAAATGTCGTGTTAAATACTGATCCGACACGTTTGAAGAAAGCCCATCTAACCATACACAGTTTGTAGGCATGCTTTTTCCAAAACCCAGCTAAATATAAAAGATGAAATTTCTATTAGGAAAGTCACAATTACAATTCAACTACAGAATTCTGAGAAAAGTAGTCTTCTGTTAGGAAATTTTATCAAATCAACATCTCAAGTGGGAACCATCTGGTTAAAATCAAATAGAAATCTCCAAAAAGCAATCCTGCCTAGCTAATCAAGTACTCAGATAATAGTATAACAGGATGAGGATGCAAAGAAATGTATCACCTATATGCTTATCTAACTGTCCTAGTGCAATCTTCAGACATTAAAAAGCAAAGCAAATCATAATGCACAATAATTTATAAAACATCATTTACCTTGAGGCGATTATTTCCAAGGTATTCCCCATCCATCTTCTTAATAGCTTTACAAACACTGGCAATATCACAATATTGCAAGAACGCATACTGAGGAACTCCATTTACTTTCTTAATATCAATATCCTAAAAAAGTGCATCAAAACCACTTAGCAATATGCCAACAAGAATTCAGAACAAAACAAGTCCATACAGGGTGTTTATTTCTCAAAAAAGTCACACTCTCAATAATCATTTTCTTAGTTAAACTTATACATCTTTATACAACTGTAAATTATTAGTTTAAAAAACTGTACAACACAGCATTTATAGTCACAAACCATGAAACCCTTCCAATGTGAACTTCTTTGCAGAAAAGCAACTGCACTGCATCTCAAAATTTAAAATCTATAATACCAGTGTTAAGAGAAATTTATGACAATAAAGAAAAGGTAGCTTAGCTTATTTAATAAAATCTGAAGAAATAATTCCCTTCTGCAGTATCTAAAATCCTTATTAAGGGCCAGGACATTGAAAACATAATATCTAAAAAGAATAAGAATGATAAAGAAATCAAGTTTTCAAAAAGCAATTTAAGGGCCGACCCCGTGGCGCACTCAGGAGAGTGCGGCACTGGGAGCGCAGCGACGCTCCCGCTGGGTTCGGATCCTATATAGGAATGGCCAGTGCACTCACTGGCTGAGTGCAGTGCGGGAGACACCACACCAAGGGTTGCGATCCCCTTACCAGTCACGAAAAAGACAAAAAAAAAAAAAAGCAATTTAAAACATGCAATCCTGAATTTAAAGACTCATCGAATTAGTATATCCAACCGAACCAAGACTGGTAATTGAGAAATATGGTAATAATCTATCATATCCAGAATGAATGGATATATAAATACCTGAACTACTTCGTGAAGATGCACCACACCACCATTCCTGGATTAAGGAAACACTTTATAAACGTACACCCCTATCTCTTTGCAATGTCAAAATCTGTAGTCCCACCTGACACTCCCGTCCTGCCTACCTCAGCAGGCAATAGGAAGTGCTGAAAAAAACATGGCTTAGACATGAAAATGATCCAGAGAAACCAGATGGTTAGATGGCAAAACCTGTGCTTAAACAATAATGATCAGGGTCATGTATTACAGCATAAGTATTGTGAGTATATAAATCTCCTTAGGGGCCATAAGCCAATAATCAAAACTTGAAACAGCAAAATGAGAAATGCATTTAAAGAGCTATTCCATGGGTCCTAAAAAAGCAATCTATACTCAAAATCATTCAAAATAATGGTAAACAGGAGCTGATCTTCACCATTATGTAGGATATAAATTCCAGGATAACTCCATTTAAGAGAAATGATCTCCAAAGAATACTGGTGGGCAGACTCACTAAATAAGTTCTTCTGGCTATAGCATAATCTGTTATCAATAAGCAGTAGACCATTTTTCCGACGTTTCTGTGTCATTTGAAATATTAACTCCAGCAATTGTTAACATAATGAGATTATGGTTTTCAAACAGAATACTGAAATGTCCACCTTATTGAGAACCATAGCTCTTAAAACACAACAATCATTTTCAGCAATTCTGGTGATGAGAATGTATCCATGTGTCCAACTACACATTTTAACACTGCACAGAAACTTAAAGTAGCAGCTATATTCAAATAAAAGTATGTCTGATGCCAGCCAGCCGCAAAAAAAAAAAATTATGTCTGAAAATTTTATCAATTCACAGACTCATGAATGTCAAACAGCGAATTAAACAGATAACTATCTAAAGACAGAAGAAGCTGGAGCCCAGATAGTAAGTGAACTCCATGCCACTCATTTAGGTAGGCAACAGATCTGGAATTAGGATAAATGTTACTCTCACAAAACCGAAAGAACTTAAAATATCAAAATAACTGAAAAAGAAAGATGAACAATGTTTTGCTGGTATGTTTCTCTAAATAGATATACAGCTTTTCTGTTTTCTCCCTCTTTTCTACCAACCACTTCTATATCTTGCCACCTCTCCCTACAAGATGAGGTTTAGATCTACCATGAGCACAAATAATATTTTATTCACAAGACTGATTATGTCATTAAAAAAACAAGGATCTCTTGCTTAGAGCAATAGTATATAAACAAGGATGAATAGATGGATGAACAGACACATGAAGATACCCACACACATACTCCTGAAAGATTAACAACAGCTGTTCCTACCCAAAACATTTTTCACTCTCCAAAGCCTAAATATAGGAGAGCAATTTCTTCAGTGTTATTAATAAAGAGAGAGTCTTGGAAAGACAGAAATAATCTCCCTGTTTTTTTCAAACACAGAACAAAATAATATACCTCAAGAGTATAAAGCTGTAACCAACCTATTTTCACTATAAATTGACTCAAGTTTTGAGTTACAGGAAACAGAAAAATCCTTGTATCCCTCAATCTAATAATGACTTGCATAATATAAAAAGTGACTTTAATTAATATAATCCCTATTGTACATTTTGATCACACGATCAATCTAATAATGACTTGCATAATATAAAAAGTGACTTTAATTAATATAATCCCTATTGTACTTCTGATGTGCATTTTGATCACACGATAATCATACATTAATGTGCTGCTTCTTTTTTTACAAACATGTTGTCCAGATTTTCCTTTCAACCCACAGGACTGGAGATGGCATTAAAACAGAAACCAATTAACAAAGAAAGATAAAAATAGATAAGAAAAAAGGACTGGCCAGTTAGCTCAGCTGTTTAGAGCATGGTGTTACACCACCAAGGTCAAGAGTTCAGATCCTTGTACTGGCCAGCCACTGGGGGAAAAAAAGAAAAGAAAAGAAAAAATATAAATGTAAATAAAATAGACAAATACACTTGCATATTACATGTTTTTACATACAAATAAAGGACAGTACCCAATGGGCTTGTCCACATCATCTTTTTCTTTTCCCCCTAGATTATCTTTTAACAGGACTTAAAAAACACATAGAGTAATGAGAAAAATATACATTATACCATTAAATATCACCTTTCCAAACATAACTACACCTTATGTTTTCTGAAAAAGATCTAAAGTTGTTTTTATTTTAAAAGCAACATACCACAATTTCTCCAAAGCGCTGGAAGATGTTGCGAAGGTCATGGTAAGTAGTGGTTTTTTCAAGGTTGCCAATAAAGAGAGTTCTTGTTGCTTTGGGGTGAAATTCATCTATTCTTTCATCCAAGGGGCGAAACTCATTTTCACTTTCTGTCTCTGTAAATGGCATAGGGACAGAGTAAAAAGAGAAGAGAATGTCTTAATGTGTATTTATACATCATGGGAAAAATCTACATTTAAAATACTAAATCTCAGAAATAATGGGCTTGAATACTCACAAATGGAAAGTTATAAACACCTTTAGAAATAGTTGCCCTTTGTTAACTCCAAAGAAAAAGAGGAATACAAAGGCTAAAGAAACTTGTCAAAAAAAAATTTTAAGGGCAAAGTAATGTTTTGTTTAAACTTTAAAATAGAAAAATGAACTGCATTTCAATCTAAGTTGATTTGTTTTTAAAATAATCACTGACCCAGGAAGATTTTAAACCCCAACAAAAATAGTGACTATTTGTTTTTTTTGTTTTTAAAAGATGACCGGTAAGGGGATCTTAACCCTTGAGAAGGGGTTGTCTGCACCATGCTCACCCAGTGAGCTAACTGGCCATCCCTATATGGGATCTGAACCCGTGGCCTTGGTGTTAACAGTACCACACTCTCCCGAATGAGCCACAGGCCGGCCCCCAAATAGTGCATATTTGAACCTAACCTTAGGTTCCAAAATTATGTAGCAGGCTCTCAATGTGGATTATAAAACTACATTCTGAAATACACATAAAAACTCAGTTGAAGATAGTCTAGCTTCATTATTTGTTTAATTTCATTTACTTCTCAACATTTTATAAGATATTTAACATTTCACATTTGTCATGCTAATTAACACAATAACCCCACTGTTTAAATGAAGAATTTTTAGAAACAAGAATAACTGTAAGAAAACTATTGAAGCAACAATTATGAAATATCTTCTTTTGGTATTGTATGGTCCCCAACGACAAACAGAAAGAGGCTAAATAATCCTTAAGGTTTCTATTTTTTATGACCAAAAACCCTGGCTTAATTTCTAATTCAATCACAGCCTTTCTCCGAAGCTCCTTTATTAGCTTGGTTTAGGGCAGGGACTTTCAAGGTTTTGTTGATAACAATTATAGTACAGTACTGTATGCTCTATCTTTTTTTAAAAATGTAAAACAAAGCCATCCAAAAAAATTAATATTTAATCAACTTTACTGAAACAAAATGTTTCGTGCCAGCCACTGAACATTACTGGTGATATCAATGACACTGGTATTTAAAAAACTCAACTTCAGAGATGCTGAGTGCATTCAGCCAGAATATATCTCATCCCACTTTGATGGCTCTAATGATAGCTCAGCTTAATCTTACCAGTTTCAACAAAGCATATGTACTTTCACAGAGTCATGTACACCTAGAAACTACCCAGGGCTCATAATACTTGTCTCCATATATACAGTGTGTCTCACAGGGGTATATCTCATTTTGAACTCAACTTGGTCTTCCTGAAACTATGTAATAGAGAGCAGACATTTAGAAATATTTCAAAAAAGAAAAAAAAAAATTCAGATATATCTAAGACTTGTACTCCGAATGGCAGAATCAGAAGGGTATGCAGAAGGGTTGCAAAATAGAAAAAAAAAAATTCAGATATATCTAAGACTTGTACTCCGAATGGCAGAATCAGAAGGGTATGCAGAAGGGTTGCAAAATCATGATTTGCAACCATTAAAATCTGTAATGGCTTCACTTCTACCAAATAACTTCGTAAACTTTCAAAATCAGAAATTCAGTTTAGCAAAGGAAAAAAAAAGAGTGTTTTCCACACGTAGTCTACTTAACTTAATGACCAGTCTACGTCTTAATGCCTATACAACTCTGGAAAAAACTCCTTTATCCTCTAATTTCATATTTAGGGGATTCTAGTGCTATGTACAAGAGTAAGAAACAGTACCATCTTAGAAGCCACCAGGAGTCTATCTGCAAAGTTAGGTTTCTTGAATTTGGATCTTTAAAAAAGTCCTTGACCTAAGCAATCAGCTCAACACATTTCAATACATTTATGACTTAACCATCCCACGGCATAAATGTAACCAAGTCTCCACACCCAGATTCAACTGTTTCAAATATGCCATTAAACTGGTATTTAATGTTGTCGCATCTGGGAAAAGTGCCTTCAGCTTTCCTATGTTTGAACCAACTAAACTCCTCAAAAGCTTCACTGGCAGGTGGGTGGTTAAAGACCAACTATTTCCTGGCTGCTAAATAATCAGGTAAAAAGTTATTTTACAGTAAATCTCAAGCTAGACCTACCACTTGGAGATCACGGAGTCACCTACTGAACGCCCCTGGAATAGATCATTACTTAATAAATATGATAGGCGCTACAACTTTATGTAGACTATACAACATTCTAAGTATTATTCCTCAAGCACTTATGACCCGTTCCAAATGTATAAAAGAACTCCTGAGTTGCTCTTAGCTCAGTATAATTTAGGGCAGTACATCTCAAACTTAGTAGAGAAAGGAATATGAAGGCGTAATCTATAATTACTTTGAAAAGGTAACATTCCTTTGAATTCTTGCATTTCATCATAAAATTATGCACATTTTATAATATTCACTCTAACAACTCTGTGCCTGTTTTAACATATAAATAACGTTTATACATTCTTTTCAGGGAAATTATATTTTTCCTCTTAATTGTCAAATAAAATCAATATTCCAAGAATATTCATGTTTACCCCATAAATTCCACTCAAAGTCTTAAAGTTCAATTGTCTCACCTTCACAAGGTGACTGTGATTTTAACGATTCTATTTAATTCCTTTATAAATTTACTCACAAGTTGCCTTAAATCAAAGGTTCCCAAACTTGAGTGTGGGAATTCTGAATCGTAAGCTGGTGTAGGGTCAGAGTCCAAATTTTTAAATAAGCACTGCAGGTGGTTCTCAAACAGGAGAAACACTGACTCAAGCTATGTCTACCTTACAATAGGTATTACAGGTGGGTTAGAGCTAAAAAAAAAAAAAAAGGTTTTCTTGAAATTCTCAATGAATCGTACCTTTAAGGCTTGGTGCTGCCTCTCTGTCACTAGCTTTCAAAGTCATGCCAGCTAGAATGGGAGATGCAATTTGCGCTGGGCATACTGGGAATGAAACCAGTCCAACCAGTCCTTCAAATCAGCATTAACAAGCAGTTTGCTTTCTATTCTCCTAGGAACTATCTTTCAGTCTCAACCAATTCAATCCTTTTGGGAAGACTGGACTCAACAGGGGTCCTAAAGCTCTTCCTTTCAAGGGTGTGTGTGTGTGACTCTGTCTCTCTCTCTCTCTCTCTCTAGCTGGTATGGGGATTGGAACCCTTGACGTTGGTGTTATAATATCACTCTCTAACCAATTGAGCTAACCAGCAAGTCTGCTCTTTCACAGTTTAAAAGTCAGCATTTCTCCATTATAGAAACAGGAAAATCTTCACCCTTCCTAACCAAAACAATGTTTTTTATTAAGTAGAACAATAAATATAGCCACCCTTTAAAATAGAAGTCACTGGAAGTACGTCAATAAATAAACCTAGAATAGTGTCTACATTCAGGAAAATACGCTGCCCTCTCATAAGAGGAATATGAATGAGATGTACATAACTTGTAACTGAAACTCAGCTTCCTTGTCTCTTACCTGGCCCTATCCATGCTGTTACTTCAATCTGCATGCCAAAGAAAAGTTTTCCTTTTGATGCAGTCAATGCTTTTTCTTGGTCCTCTTGCTGCCGAAAGAATACCAGACCATACCTCTCTTCTGAAGCTCCATGTATCTGCACTGAAGTCACCTTTCCAAATTTCTTAAATTCATGGAAAAGGCCATCTTTAAGGCTTGTATCTAAATCCCCAAACAATAAAAAGTTATTTGTTTCTCTAATTTAATTACAACTCAATAAGCAAGCCACTGAATCTTTAGCCTGGTTTGTGACTGAAGTTTTATCAGCATTAAAACATTATTTTTTCAAATAAAGTAACCCTAAAAAGATATTTTGGAGATTAGTGTACAATTCTGAAAACAAACTGGGTGTTTGATAATATTATTGGTTATGTGTCAGGTAAGAATGGTATTGTCGTTATCCAGAAAAATGCCCTTACGTTTTATAGATACATATGAAAGTATACATCTGTAAGTTGGTATGAACTGACATCGGGGATTCACTTTAAAATTTTTTTTTTTTTTTTTGTCTTTTTTACTGACCGGTAACGGGATCGCAACCCTTGGTGTTGCACCCCCACCGCGCTCAGCCAGTGAGCGGGAACCGGTCTCCATATGGGATCCGAACCCTCAGCGGGAGCGCCGCCGCACTCCCAAGCGGCACACTCTCCAGTGCACCACCGGGCCGGCCCTAAAATATATTTTTTAAAAAACCAATAAAACAGAAGAAGAAAGGAAACAGATGAAGCAAGAATGGCAAAATGTTGATAATTTTTTAATCTGGGGTATGGTATAAGGGGAGTTCATTTTGCTATTCCTTCTACTTTTGCATATGTTTAAAACTTTTGTAATAAAAATTTTATACATATATTTATAAATAAACAAAAGTTCTAAAGATTTGAGAAGAAAAGCCATATTTCTAGCTTTTTAAGTATCATCTCAATGATAAAATTGTATGGAAAGTAACATGTAACAAGTTAAACAACTTTAACACCTTTTACAGATGTATCATACCACCTGAGGGTCTTGTGTTAATTTATTTCATTATAAAAATAAAAGACGTACAAAAAAGCAAGCCAACTTACCCCCTTATCTATCTCTAAGTTTAAATTTAGAAATGGACAAAAAGCTTATCAACAAAAACAAAAGCGTATCAACAAAAACAAAGGCTTATCAATATTTGTGTCTCAATACATCTAATCACAAACCTAGTCTTAAGTTTTATAGGCTATTTTAGTAAATAATTTAAGCAATCACTGAAATGCTCTTAGCTAAGAAATACTTAAATTTGGTCTTTGTTAATCTGACCATGTACTAACAGCTTTAACTTGTTTACATACTCAATGCCTGACATAGGAAAACAGTATATTATGGTGAACTGTCGATTAAAAATATCACGAATAAAGAAGAGACTACAGACTAGCTTTTAATTAGATATTTCCATTATTCATGGTTTTCCTCGTTTAAAATGTTAATATTTTCAAAATATTTCCATTTTATGACCAAAGTTATTTCACATAACACAGGACTTCAGGCCAACGTAATAAATCTAACTGAAAATATTAGTATTTCTAAAATTTCATCATACCAAATTCCCCCAATACCAAAATATTTAATCCAGAAACATACTTATTCAAAAATAAACCATGCTTCCTTTATATATCATCCACCACACAATCTTTATATATATACAAGGGGACTTCAAAAAATTCATGGAAAGATTTGTATTATCTTTTAATTCTATTTTTCCATGAACTTTTTGAAGTCCCCTTGTATATGTACATGCATACAATATATAAATAACATGCAAATGAGATATACATAAATAAAATACCATCCACCATGCAATCTTTATATATGTGCATGGGTAACAAACTAAAAATTAAACTACATCAAATTATAATAATCACATGCTTTTTCTTATATGGCATTAAATGCTAATGAACCACAAAAGGAAAAATTGTTTTTACTACAAAGTATAAAATTCAAGTTGCCCAGTCTATCTCATTCCCCAATAATAGCAGAGAAGAAATCATAGTCATACACCATTTTACCTGTAGAGCGTACTGGAAGATTCTGAACCTTGATCCCAAAACTTTTACGGGGCTCATCTTTTTCCAGAG
>NW_007731165.1:85899-124301 GCF_000696425.1 Galeopterus variegatus
CAGCCAGTGAGCGGGAGCCGGTCTGTACGTGGGATCCGAACCCTCGGACGGGAGCGCCGCCGCGCTTCCCAAGCGGCGCACTATCCAGTGCGCCACTGGGCCGGCCCGAAAAATTGTTTTTACTACAAAGTATAAAATTCAAGTTGCCCAGTCTATCTCATTCCCCAATAATAGCAGAGAAGAAATCATAGTCATACACAATTTTACCTGTAGAGCGTACTGGAAGATTCTGAACCTTGATCCCAAAACTTTTACGGGGCTCATCTTTTTCCAGAGATGAAAGCAATTGGGAAGTGGGTGCTGGGACTGCTGCAGATTGAACTGATCGGGCTGGAGAGTCATCACTTGAACTACTGCTAGTATCACTGCTGCAGAAGGTCAAAAAACAAAACAACCTTTAGTGAAAAGACAGAAAATGAGTAGCATATAGAATTTCTTAAAATTGACAAGTGGCAATAATTAACAGGTGCAAACTTTAGGACTGTGATTTCTGTAGGCCCTACTTCCCCCACATCTATCTCATACACTACATTCACAGATGGCAGAAGACAGTAAACACTAACCTAAGTATGTGACAGAAAAAGTAACATTCTTTTACTACCGCATAACACCTAAAGGCAAATGTTTAATTCTATGAATAATGTGAACCATTTTTTTTCAAATGACATAAAATTCACTTAGGGTATTCATAATGCAATTCACTTGCAATTCATAATGCAATTCACTTAGGGTAATAATAATAATAGAATAGTATATTATACGGGTTTTGGATTCAGAGATCTATATTCAGGTCTTGGCTCAGACATATAGCATGTGTCCTTAGACAAATCACTTAACCTGTTGCTAAGTCTCAGTTTTTCCACATCCACAAACTGGAAATAATGATAACAGTACCTTTCTCACATGATTGATAATTAAATAAAATATCCCACAGGTTTAGAGAGTTTGGAATATGACAGGCATTCAATATATGAAGCAGCACTGCTGCTACTATTAGTAGTAGTAATATATTACTTGAGTTCTGTTAGTTTAGGCTCTCTTCTCTGTGGATAATGTTGGAGTGAAAGTGAATAAAATCGAATTTATTACTCTTAAATTTAATAAAATCCTCAAGAGGAGATAGTCAATTGAAAGACATGAAGAAAATGTTACCTACACAGTCAGATTAAGAAAAGGAGATACTGAAATAAATTTATTATGCCTAAGAACTATGTGAGAAACAGAAAATTCCCTTTTCAGTGCTGGATGTGCAAGATTGCTGTGGTTTTAGTTCTTTCATGGCATTCTCAAGTAGGTTAGTAAAAAGCTGTTTATAGATGCTGCTGTCTTTCTGAAATTTTGCTTCCTACTCGCATCCCTATTATGGAAGCCTTATCTTTCAAGCAAATATCTGGGGGGGTGGGGGGTAATCCATCTTAAACACACTAGCTAGAGGAAAAGACCCATGGTAGTTTTTGTCATTTGTACTAAGACTACAGATCTCACATCCAGGACAATCACTACTCCATCCAGACAGCTGCGTCCAAGCCTAAGTTAAAAAATTTTGCTGCTGCCTTTAAAAAAAAAAAAAAAATACTATAATGTTTTCTTGTAGAAAATTAATGATGTTTCTAGAAAACTAAGAATTTATACAGCATTTTTATTTAGCTCTCACATGCTAAGGCAAAAAGATGAAAACTTAATGAGGTTATCAAGAACTTTCTGCAGTTTGAAATACAGGGAAATAAACCTATCTCAAGAAGAGCCAAAAGGGAATAGCTAAGCTACAAAATACAAATTAGTAGGGATAAAAACCTTGAGACAGAACCACAAGAGGTCATTACCAAGCCTCCTATAAATGATTGGGCTTCAGTTTTCCCATCTACAAAAAGAATTTTTTTTTTTTTAAACATCATCCAGCAAAAGCAGTCTTACTAGTACTAAGTAAACAGTATCCCGACTGGATACTATATTGTCATTGAAATTAAAGGTTAACAAAATTAATCTTCTGTTTTGGGCACAGAAGTAAAGAAATACTTATTACATGAATTAAATACTGCAAGTAATACAAGATTATTAACAAAGCCACCAGATGACTACAGTACACAATGTTATGTGACTTATCAACCTAATAAATTCTGATATATCAAAAAGTAACCATTAAGGAAAATATATTCATTACAATACTACCAATATTATATACACCAAAATTCTTTAGCAACAGTGGGTAGAGAAGTAAACAAGGGCAAGAGCAGAATTTCTGGCTATTGAAATAATAAGGTAACAAAAACAAAGTTATATACAAATCTGTATTGTAAAAATGGAGAGGAAGATGATCCATTGATGGTAATAATGATTTTAAAATAAAGTACAAAATAGTGATAGAAATTAGATTTATTATAAATTTAATCACACTTTCTTTTGGTGAATCAACATACCACACCAAGTTTGAAACAAGGTGTAGAATTTAACTGTCAGAAACATCTGCTGACCAATTTGAAATAGTAACTAGAAAGGGAACAGGTTTTTAAATGAATTATGAAAATGATAAGAGATATGAGTTCACATTTTGATATGCTAACCTAAACCATAATGTACATCTCTATTATAGTACATCAAATGTACTGTAGATTTAAAGATCCCAATCCTAAAGATTTGTGGGGGCACAAACTTAGACTCCCAAATAATTTTCAGTCTTACTAAAGAAAAAGCCCAAATTCCCAGAATTTGTCAATTTTAATTTTTAAAAAAGTTTTATTGTTGGGCTGGCCCGATGGCGCACTGGAGAGTGCGCCGTTTGGGAGCGCGGCGGCGTTCCTGCCGAGGGTTCGGATCCCATGTGGAGACCGGTTCCTGCTCACTGGCTGAGCGAGGCGTGGGAGCAACACCGAGGGCTGCGATCCCGTTGCCGGTCCCGGTCCGGTACGGGGGCGACACTGAGGGTTGCGATCCGTTGCCGGACACGGAAAAAGACAAAAAAAAAAAAGAAAGTAGACTTTAAGTTTACCTGGCCACATCAACATTACAATTTCAACATTAATTAAAAGTATCTTTCTAAATGGTAAAAAATTTGAAAGAAACAGTTTTTTAAAATTTTATTTTGGCAGCAGGCAGGTACGGGGATCCAAACCTTGACCTTGGTGTTATCAGCACCATGCTCTAACAAAGAAACACAATTTTAAAAAATCTAGTTACATTTCTCCTAAGCATATTTCCAAAGACAATTAAGGCTGAATTATTTCTTATATTTGCTTATAACTTATAATTAAGATTATTAACAAAAATAAGAAGCAGGTCTAATCAAAATGTCCATAATGGAGAAATATAAGAATAAGCAACTGGTTACATAATAATTCTTGATGAGCAAATAGAATATAGAAGGCTAAGGGCCAGCCCGGTGGCGCACTGGATAGTGCGCCGCTTGGGAAGCGCGGCGGCGCTCCCGCCCGAGGGTTCGGATCCCACATACAGACTGGTTCCTGCTCACTGGCTGAGCAAGGCGCGGGAGCAACACCGAGGGTTGTGATCCCGTTGCCGGTCCCGGTCCGGTACGGGGGCGACACTGAGGGTTGCGATCCGTTGCCGGACACAGAAAAAGACAAAAAAAAAAAAGAAAGTAGACTTTAAGTTTACCTGGCCACATCAACATTACAATTTCAACATTAATTAAAAGTATCTTACTAAATGGTAAAAAATTTGAAAGAAACAGTTTTTTAAAATTTTATTTTGGCAGCTGGCAGGTACGGGGATCCAAACCTTGACCTTGGTGTTATCAGCACCATGCTCTAACAAAGAAACACAATTTTAAAAAATCTAGTTACATTTCTCCTAAGCATATTTCCAAAGACAATTAAGGCTGAATTATTTCTTATATTTGCTTATAACTTATAATTAAGATTATTAACAAAAATAAGAAGCAGGTCTAATCAAAATGTCCATAATGGAGAAATATAAGAATAAGCAACTGGTTACATAATAATTCTTGATGAGCAAATAGAATATAGAAGGCTAAGGGCCAGCCCGGTGGCGCACTGGATAGTGCGCCGCTAAAAAAAAAAAAAAAAAAAAAAAAAAAAAAAAAAAAAGAATATAGAAGGCTAAGATTCTTATAAATCAAATCATCTCAACAGATAACCAACTATTCCTGTTCCTACACTATATACAAAACTATATGAGCATCTGACTCATCACTGAAATGTCAAGGCACTGGGTATATTATTTATAAGATGACTCAGGGCTATATTTGTTCACACACAAGAGTGGCATCCAATGACTGGCTTCTATGTTCTATATCCCTGTATTATTTGTAAACAATCAATTACGTAAATAGGCTTTTTTTTTTGCAGCTGCCCAGTGCAGGGATCCAAACCCCATGACCTTGGTTTTGTAAGGCTGTGCTCCAGCCAGCTGAGCTAACCAGCCAGCCTATGTTTTTGTTTTTTTGTTTTCAAGCCAAAAGATTAAAAGGTATTTAACCAAATTAAGTTGAGAAATATCTGGCATAGATGTTTCTCAAAAGGAGCAATTAAAGCAATTATAAAACTCTGCAATTAAAAGAGGGTCCACCATTTGTTAAAAGCAGATATATTCTCAAGTGATAATTTTCCAACAACCTCCCTTCCTAATAATTTTTCACTCCACATAATTAATATATAAGCTTGGGTTAAGAGGAAAAATATGCAAAATGCAGATTTTCCCTAAGGCTCAAAATGTGCCCACTGGTCCAAGGTGCTTTCCTCGAATGAGGAAAAAAGCTAATTTCTTGAATGGAACGCATCACTGCACCAGGTAATAATCCCTCTATATCGTATTTCTTACAAGTCCAAATCATATCTTTTTAGTGCAGCAGTTGTTTAACTGTGGCGTGAAGACCTTTTAGGGGGTATGCAGTTGAATAAGTCCTCTCTATTTCAACTACATATCTTACGAGGCCAGATTTTCTTCATATACTTCACCCAAAAAAACCTTATGACCACAGTATGAATACTGGGTTAATTATAAGAATCTAACTATCTAAGTAAACTAGACATTAAAGAGATTTGCAAAAAGATAAAACAATGTCGCTCTTTTCACTGATATTTTTAATATAAAATATGTTAAAGTTTTAAAATAAAAGTTTTTATTTCAATATGGCAAATGTCAACAGATACTACCCACGATAAACAAAAACTCAATAATTTAAGAAAGCAAAAGGGTCCTGAGTCCAGAAATTAAAAAAAAAAAAACAACCCCTAGTTTAGTAGACAGTCTGATGTTGACTCCACTACCATTTTCAACTGCCACTTATGATGTAACCTGAATTAAGCCTCTGTTTTATTTTTTAATTTTTGCATTTGGCATCTATTTTTTTTTTTTCCTTTTTGTCTTTTTCCGTGTCCGGCAATGGATCGCAACCCTCAGTGTCACCCCCATACCGGACCGGGACCGGCAACGGGATCACAACCCTCGGTGTTGCTCTCGCGCCTTGCTCAGCCAGTGAGCGGGAACTGGTCTGTATGTGGGATCCGAACCCTCGGCGGGAGCGCCGCCGCACTTCCCAAGCGGCGCACTATAGCAGTGCGCCACCGGGCCAGCCCCATGGCATCTATTTTTTTTTAAGTCAGAAAAACTCTGCTGGGAGGTGCCTCATTTTGCTTCTCTAAACCTCAGTTTCCCTACTGGGTTATCAGACCTCACGGTCTTTAAAGGTCCCTAGTCAGCTCTAGGATTCTATGACTCTCTACCCACCTCCAATTTTCCATCTCTGATAGCTCCCAAACATCTCCAGGATAAAGTCCATATTCCTCAAGGTAGAGAGGACCCTTTACAACTTGGACCCAAAATAATTTTCTAGCCACTCCTTCTCATTCTGTTCTCATGACCTTCCAAACCCCACCTAATAATGATCTAACATCGGAGTGTTATACCAGCCACGGTACCTTTTTTTCTTACTACCTATGAATGCTTGGTTAAATTACTTTGTCCCTAATCCTTAATTTTCTTGTGTGTAAATGGTGATAACATCTACTCCTTGAGAGGGGCTATTTTGAGGATTTAATGAGTTAATGCTTATAAAGTGCTCAGCACTCTGCCTAGCATATAGCAAGCAAACGAAAATTCTTGTCCATACCCACTCCCATTGAAGGCACCTTCCTCTCTCTCCTTGCCTGCCTTCAAGGATTAGCTCCAATGTTAAACTACTGCTCTGTAGTTGTTCCTGACATCCCCGCTCCAACCCACCCCATCCCATAAAATTCATTGGTATCTTAGCTGTGTGTTCCTAGGACTCTTACTACAATGACTGTCTTAAATACTTTCACTCTGTATTATAATGACTCATTTACCAGCCTTCTTCAAAGTCTAATACTGGATTCATCTTTGTAAACACAGAACCTAGTATGGTGCTGGATATGTAACACCTGTTTCTGAAAGAAATTATGGATTAGAATTGTGCAAGTAATTGAGATTAATGCTTAGGAAAGCACATAAGCTCAATAAAATGGAGGTTGGTGTTAAATTTGATATCTAAGAGTGAAATGAAAATTTCTGATAAAATACTACTTGGTTAGAAACTACAAAGTTTTTCTCGATATTTCATTAATTACACAGGAAAAATAATGGCTGTTTCAAGACGTTAAATGATTAATAACCTCATTGAAAAACTACTGATATTTATAAAAACAAAAACACTTCATGGATCCTGTTATCTAGAACTTTGTGGAAGATGATTTTGAGAGATAAACATTTTTCTGGGATGTTTATTTCTAAAAATAAAAAAAAAAGGCAGTGGCACAATTAAAATACACATGCAAAAAAAGGTTTTAAATGTCTGACAAAGACCAGAGTCTTTGGGTGATTATTCTATTTCATCCACAAATCCTATAGTTAGAAATACCTACAATCAGTGGCTGGGATAGTGGAGAACTTTTGCCCCCGCCGCCCAGGAGACATTTTTGGTGATTACAGGTGAGTAGAGGGCTAGTACTAGCATCTAGGAGGTTGAGGCCAGGGTTGCTGCTAAAAATCCTACAGTACACAGGACAGTCTGCACAACAAAGAATTCTCTGGGCTGAAATGTGAATAGTGGCAAGACTGAGAAACCCTGGCCTACATTATTTCTTTGACGGCTTTCCCTTCTTTTGAAAAACCAACATGCTAGTTTCAAGTGCAATCCAATCACAGGACCCTTAAAGTGATTATTCTTACTTATTACTGATGCATCATTTCATAAAAATCTTTGAGTAACTCCCAAACTTACAGAAAAAGAAGAAGAAGAAATGTCAATTTCTGGAAATTATACTACTTAAGGGGAAGCTGGGAGGCTAGCTGGTTAGCTCATTTGGTTAGAGCACAGCCTTACAGCACCAAGGTTACAAGTTCAGATCTCCATGCTGGCCAGCCATCAAAAAAAAAGGGGGGGGGGAGGGGTTGGAGGGTTGGGAGCTGGGATCGGAAACACTCTGACATCACTTGATTTTGGAAAACACTGTGGAAAGGTGAAGTACAAACAGCTTCTTACAATGTGTACTTTTGCCATATCAATACTAAGGTCAAAGTACTTTGCAGACAAAACAGTTTTGTAATTTTTTTTCTGTTCAATGATATTTTACTTTATTTATCTATTTTTTATTTTTTTTATTTTAACCTCCTAATATACACTGTAGTTGATTTGTGTCCCTTTACCCGTTCCTTTTCCCCCCCTTTCTCTCCCCTCCCCCCCAGTTTTGTAATTTTTAAACAGTGAGTGAGATATACAGTATTGCTACCCATAATCTAGAAAAGTTTACATCAACGAAAACTATTCCATTCATATTCAAATGAATTCTTAGTGCAACAGGTTTCTTTTTAACCTCAACTTAGGGATTTAAGGTGGTAGTTTAGTATCACAATTAGATTTTTCCTCACCAAAGTACAATGTTCAGAAGAAATCAGTAAAACTTCTATTTTGCATAAAGAGATTAATGGGGTACTTTGCTTTATAATTTTAAGACATTTTAACTTCGCCTTAAAAATAATGATACAACTCAACAACAAAAAATGGGCAAAGGACTTAGACATTTCTCCAAAGATATACAAATGACCAATAAGCACACAAAAAGATACTCAACATCACTAACCATCTGGGAAATGCAAACCAAAACCACATGAGAATGGCTATTATTATACACCCATTAGGATGGCTATTAAAAATAAACAAAATAACAAGTATTGGCAAGGATGTGAAAAAAGTGGAACCCTTCTACATTCTGGTTTTTTATTTTGTGCATTACTGGTGGAAAGGTAAAATGGTGCAGCCACTGTAGTTCCCAAAAATAAACTAAGACTAACCATATGATCCATCAATTTTACCTGTGGTTATATACCCAAAAGAACTGAAAACAGGAATTCAGGGCTGGCCAGTTAGCTCACTCAGCATGTGGCATTTGGTAACACCAACGTCAATGGTTTAGATCCCCATACCAGCCAGCAACCCCGCCCCCCCCCAAAAAACAGGAACTTGCATAACTATTGGTACACCCATATTCAACAGCTAATAAGTAAAAGCCCAAGGGTCCATCAACAGAAGAAAGGATAAACAAAATGTTGTATATACATACAATGGAATATTATTCAGCCTTAAACAGGAAGGAAATTCTGACATATGCTATAATATGGATGAACCTTTAAGATATTGCACTAAGTGAAAAAATCCAGACACAAAAAGACAAATATTGTATGATTCCACTTACATGGTATACTAAGAATAGTTAAATTCATAGAGACAGAAAATGGAATAATTGGCTTTATTTATCTTCCTATTCTCAAGTCCAACAGCTTACATAAATTAGAAAAAAAAAATCATTAAAGACTACCTTTTATTTATTTTATTTTATTATTTTTTATAACTGTCAAGCCCCGAAGACTACTTTTTAAAGAGTGCCTTAGTTTGGCAGAAAATGCTGATTAAAATTGAGTTTAGGGGCCAGCCCGGTGGCGCACTGCTACAGTGCGCTGCTTGAGAACACGGCGGCGCTCCCGCCAAGGGTTTGGATCCCACATACAGATCAGCCGCTCACTGGCTGAGTGAGGTTGCGGGTGCAACACCGAGGGTTGCGATCCCGTTGCCGGTCCCGGTCCGGTATGGGCGCGACACTGAGGGTTGCGATCCGTTGCCGGTCACGAAAAAAGATAAAAAAAAAAAAATTGAGTTTAAATATGCTGTATGTGAGGGCCGGCCTGGTGGCGCACTCGGTTGAGTGCGGCGCTTGGGAGTGTGGCAACGCTCCCGCCCAGGGTTCTGATCCCATATAGAGACTGGTCCGCTCACTGGTTGAGCGCGGTGCGGGCGCGACACCGAGGGTTGTGATCCCGTTGCCGGTCGCGGTACGGGCGTGACACTGAGGGTTGCGATCCCATTACCGGTCACGAAAAAAGACAGAAAGGAAAAAAAAAATATGCTGTATGTGGTTAACTTTCTCACAAAGGTTAAATACAAGTAATTCTTGGGATGCAATTATAGCTGCAATTAATATTTTTACGTTTATTACTGTCTTCGGGTCGAGTTAAATAAAAGAAATATGATGGAAATATGAGGATACTTCAAAAAGTTTGTAGAATAATAGAATTAAAACATAATATGATTCTTTCCATGAACTTTTTGAAGTACCCTCGTAGTGATCTATAGAATAACTGGCAGACAATTAAAGCTTACCAAAAAATGTTAAAGGAATATTATTCAGCCTTAAAAAGGAATGAAATTTGACACATGCAGCGAGATGGGTGAATCTTGATAATATGCTAAAAGAAATAAGCCAGACACAAAAGGATAAATGTTGTATAATTCTACGCATATGAAGTACCTAGAGTAGTCAAAAATTCATAGAGACAGAAAGTAGATGGGCCAGCCCGGTGGCGCACTGCACTGGATAGTGCGCCGCTTGGGAAGCGCGGCGGCGCTCCCGCCCGAGGGTTTGGATCCCACATACAGACCGGTTCCCGCTCACTGGCTGAGCGAGGCACGGGAGCAACACCGAGGGTTGCAATCCCGTTGCTGGTCCCCGGTCCGGTACGGGGGCAACACTGAGGGTTGCGATCCGTTGCCGGACACGGAAAAAAGACAAAAAAAAAAAAAACATAATACGGTGGTTTCAGAATCTACTATTCTAATAATGACAGCAAAAATGGAAAGAGGTTATGCTTTTGTTAATCTATTACTAAGAATCATTTGACTTACTTTCTGGTGGCCTTTACTGGGCCCTAACATTCCCTAGTTAACTTTAAGAATTATCGTCATCTAGCACAGACTCCATTACCAAGTACTTCTTACTATTTTTTAGTTAACTTTAAGAATTATAACATCATCATCTAGCACAGACTCCATTACCAAGTACTTCTTACTAACTTATGTTCAGATTGCTTTTTTGTCAGATACGTGATCAGATTCTGCTACAAACAGATGCTAAGTATAAAATTTATAGTGAGTAAAGTGAAAAAAAAATTGTTTTTCTACATTTTCCAAAAGAACCTTGGCCCTAATGTACTTTTAAATTCCAAAGAAGCTGGGCCAATCAAGTTCTTACAGCGATAAACACAAACCTACAGTCCAAAATGGTTCCAATCACCATGACACAGCATATTCAGGAAGCTAGTCTGCCCCCACCACACAACTGAAAATAACATACAAAGAATTAGTTTTGATCATATAAATTAGGTCTAGAAACAACAGGGATGTTTATTAATTGTTTGTCTACTAATTCCAACACCAGAATTCCACTGTGTGTTAACTGACACATTTTAAACCTCTATCAAAAAGTGTTTGCCAAAACTTAAAACTGACCTTTGGGGGGCTGGCCAATTACCTCAGTTGTTTAAAATCCTGGATCCTTGTACAGGCCAGCTGCACCCCCTACCCCCAATTACCTTCAGATTTAAGTTCTTTTTAAAATAAAAAAAATTTTTTTACACTGGTTAAGATGATTTAATTTTTTTCTTGGGGAATTAAAATTATTTATTTGGGGGCTAAGAAATTAAATTTTTTTCAGGAGTTGAGTGATTCTCTCGGCCACCCTGGAATCCAATATGCATTTTAGCCTGACCTATACTAAATTTGTTGGAAAAGAAATCTGAAAGTAGTTCAGTTTATATTTTAGGTATAAGAGTCCCAAAAGCCTTTCCCAGTGATCCATAATTTCCAAGAAAGTCGAAGGGTTTTGAGAATTAAAAAAGAAGGAAAGGAAAATAATGGACTCTGTCTTTAAACAAAACAAAAAGCACTAAATTGATGCACAAATTACTTTGTGACATTACAGCTTTGATAAAGCTTGCTTCTAAGACACTGCTGTCCAATCGAAAATTAAGCCACAAATATAATTTTAAATTTTCAAATGACCATATTTTAAAAAGTAAAAAGAGGGCTGGCCTGTTAGCTCAGCTGGGAAGAGCATGGCCTTGCAATACCAAGGTCAAGGGTTCAGATCCCCATACTGGCCCTGCCAAAAAATAAAAAAGTAAAAAGAAACAGGTGAAATTAATTTTAATAATTTGTTTTATCTACACTAATATATTCAAAATATTTGAAGACGCAAAAATTAATAAACATTTTTTTTTTAGCCAGGTCTTCAAATTTTGTTGTATTTTTTAAACAGTTCTACTGAGATATAATTTCATACCACAAAATTTACCCATTTAAAAGTGGACAAGTAATGGTTTTTAGTATATTTACAGAGTTATGCAATCATCACCATCACGTAATTTTAGTATATTTTCATGACCCCAAAAAGAAACTTTATTCCCACTAGCAGTCACTCTGAATTCTTTTCCACCTTCAGCCCTAGGCAACTACTAATCTACTTTCTATCTCTTTAGTTTACCTATTCTGGACATTTCGTATAAATAAAATCATATAATATGTGGTCTTCTTTGACTGGCTTCTTTTACTTAGCATATTTTTGAGGTTCATCCATGTTACAGTATGGATCAATATGCACAGAATAGCCACATTTCCAGTGCTCCATAACCACATGTGGCTACTAGCTATAGTATTGGGCAGCCTAGCTCTAGAAGCAAATACCTCCCCAGTAAACAAACATATCATCCTTTAAATAAGAGACAATGTTAGGCCATTACAATGCTGAAACAATGTCTAAGCACAGCCCAGAATATATGTGTGCAGGCTTAATAAAGAAATGCCATTTATGAAAGGTATAAAACTTTAGAGGTTTAGCACATTTAAATAATTGTTATAGTATTGAAACTATTAAGAAAAACCAACACCATGGTGTCATCTTGATAAAGTCTCCACATGTATTTCACAATGTAACACCAAATAGCTCCAATAAGTGAGCAAAATGATTCTTAAAAGCATAAATTTCCACTTTAAAAGCAGAAAGGAATTACTAGAATGAAAAAAAGGAATTTAGTGCCGGGGGTATTTACAACTCCAAACATTAAAAATGTTTTTTAAATTTAATGGTATTAAGAGGAAGTCAAATGGTTATTAACAAGCCAAATTCTAAAAATGTCCGATCCTATTTTATTGAATAATGTTTTCCCACCAATTTGTAAGAAAATGTTTTACTACCATTATCTTAGCAATATATTTCTAATCTCCTCTTCCACACCAAAGAAAAGTTTTTAGAGTATGAGTCTGAGATTCTTAAGAGAAAACTAACGCTACAAAGACATTTTTTAAGATATTTCACTTAATATTTTGTCTACCTAGAAAGAGTTAACTTACTGTACAAAGCAGATTAAGGAAGATGTCCTATAGAGAGAACTTTATACAATTTCTAGCAGCAGTAAACTCTAATAGCATATAATTTAACAAATGACTAACAATTTATGTAAGCAAATTACCAGAGGTGCTCTTTCAGTTTTCTCACAAACCTTTGTAGGTAAAAGCAATCACACACTTTGTACTCTAAGACAGATTAAAAAGAGCCCCCACGTGAAAACAACCCAAAGGGGTAAAAGAGAACAAGATCACCAAAAGTGCACTGAGTGAAGTTTTAACTTAACTAAAAATGACTAACGGTGTAACACCCAGATGTTGTAGTTATCTGACAGAGAATTTAAGACAACTTAACTAAAATGTGAAAAGCTCTTGTGGAAAATATAAACAACATGAATGCACAGAAAGGAAATTTCAGTGGAGAAGTGGAGGCTGTAAAAGAATCATATGAAAATGCTAGAAATTAAAAAAAAAAACAGATTTGAAGAATGCCTTTGAGAGGCTCATCAGTAAACTCAATACAGCTAAGGAAATAATCAGTGAACTTGAAGATAGGTTAACAGACTACTCAAGTTGAAACAGAAAGAGAAAAAAGAGTAAAACAAACAGAAAACAGAACAAAACATCCAAGAGCTAACATGAGTAATTTGAATCCAAGAAGAGACAGAAAAAATATATATATATTTGTAAATATAATAGCCAATAATTTTCCCAAAATAATAAAAGATATCAAACCACAGAGGCAAGAAACTCACAGAATCTGAAAAAGATTAAATACCAATATGCAACACATACAATAAATAAGCACATGCAAACACAACAAATATAAATATATCATATTCGAATTGTTGAAAACCAAAGATAAAGAGAAAATCTTGAAGGCCTCTGAAAGAAAAAGACACACTACCTATGGAGGAATTAAGAAAAGAGTTACAGTAGATTTCTTTTTTTTTTTTTTTTTAGATGACCAGAAAGGGGATCTTAACCCTTGACTTGGTGTTGTCAGCACCACACTCTCCCAAGTGAGCCACAAGCTGGCCCCAATTTTAATAATTTCTGATCATTAATTAGGCTCTATTTAATCACTTAACTCCCTTATTTCTCAAAGAGGCAATCTGTGAAAGAGGCCCCTTTTGTGCACAAAGCAGCCATGACATCAAAAATTCGTAACTTAAGTGTAATACTGGTTTTCTTTTTCTTTTCCTTTTTTTTTTTTTTTTAAGATTTTACATATTTTGCTTCCAAGTCAAACAGATACAACTTATTACAGCATTTTCAATTTTAAAACTCACTGGTTAAAACTTTAATCTGCTGAATTACTTTTTGTTAATTATTAAAGCAACATTTAAAAAATGTTTACATCAAAATTAAATTAGGGGCTGGCCAGTTAGGTTAGCTGGTTAGGGCACAGTGTTATAACATCAAGACTAAGGGTTCAGATTACTGTACTGGCCAGCCACCACCACAAAAAAAAAAAAAAAAAGATTAAATAAAAACCCACAAGATAGCAGAAACTATTTTACCCCCAAACCTATTTTAATCCCTTCCACCTAACTAACCAAAATAAACCCCAGCACGACTCAAGCGGAAATGAAAAGGGGTAAGGGAGAGACAGTTCTTCAAACAAACATAACTAAAGCCAACGTTCCTAGGGACTTTGGTAATAAACTCCTTGTCACCAAATGCAGACCATGTTGTGATATAGCCAAGCCATGGTATGGCAGAGGCAGTTTTTCAAGCCTTAGCTTCTAAAGGTCAGAGGACAAATTACTATTAAAGCAAGGGGTTAAAGATGTATTGAAAATAGAGTTCGCACCAGCCTCTACTCTTGGGCGTTCACCCTTGCTAAATCTGAAACACTTCCTACGCAGGACAAACCCCGGTTAACTGGCAGCCACTGGGAAGCTAGTGCGGATAGCGCCACCTTTCCCCTCCCACCTCCTGCCCAGTCACTGCCGGGTCCCGTAGCCTCGTCCGGCCCCGCCCCTGGGCTGAGGGCCGGGCAGAAACCCTGGCGTGGCAAAACAAGGAAGCCTCCGGGAGGTGGCAAGCAGCCAACTCAAACTGGATGATTCCAGTTGAGGCTGGATCGAGTCACAAACAAGCAGTTCCTAGCTTCCCCTACCACATTCAGATACAGGGGTTGCACAAACGGTTTGATCTCAGAACGAAGCCTACCTGGTTCTCATTTCTCTAGCAGCGGAGCATCTTAAATAAAAGCAAGGTTCCCAATATCGAGCAAATACGGGTCAGCCCAGCCTTGTTTCCAAAATAGAGCGTCCATTCCATATAGGACCCTACTGCTGACAACACCTACACTTTTTCTTTTTTCTTTTTCTTTTTTTTTAAAAAAAAACCTTACTTAAAAAAAAAAAGCTGTACTTGACAAAAAAAGGAAAACCGGAAAGGAAACAGACCTGTTTACAGATCTCTATAATGAGAGCTAAGCCCACCAGAGCAATTAGTAAGCAGACACTTTCCATACTTTCCATATTTAGCACATAAAAGGCTTGGCTGGCTAATATGACCCCAAAAGACAGAGGGTGTGTAGCTTATTGCGCAATAACAAAGCAAACTATACAGCAGCCAAAAAAGGAATGTGTTTCAAAAATATGAGCTCTTCAGTGACCTCTGCAGTTTGTCTACTACTCATGGGAATGGAAAAAAACTTTTTTTTTTTTTGGTGTACTTCTCTGCAGAACACACACTGCTAAACATTTATTCCATGCCACTAAACAGCCCCAAAATTGCATTAAGCAGGGAATGAGCAAATAAATATTATTCTTTTGGAAAGTAATGGGTATTTAAGACAGTCACTCCAAATGTGGCAAGACCTAATATTTTTCAAGGATTACAAACACACTAATATACCAATGCCCCTGTTCTTTTTTTTTCCCACCAAACCCTCTATAAGTAGGTAACTTTTTAAAGAATTTAGACACCAGTATTTCAAGGAGAGAGAGTATTTAATGATACAGTCAATAAAACCACATCACAAATAACAGGTGCAAATTTCAAAACAAAAACTTCATTTAACAGTTGGAAAGGTCCAGAGCAATGAATACATTTTATTAATAACACTGATTTTCAGCAGGACATTCTCCCTTTCGAAACCTCAGATAATTTCAACTATCTAAAAAGGTAAAAAATGATAATAATAATAATAAAAATAAAAAATGAGGTAGAAAAACAAACTAAAAAAAGTCAAATAATGGTTACAAAAACCAGAAGCAAATCAGCTATTTGAAATGCAAACATAGTACTTTACTTAGGCTTAAAATAAGGTGCAAATATTTTCCTTGTAAATGAAAATAAGGGGCACAAGATAAATTAAGAAACATCCCTCCCAAGTACATTTATTACTCTTGACTTTGGCCTCATAAATTAAAAGCTTTACTAAACCTTCACTGTTCCTCCTTGAAAATTCTCTGAATGCTCCCAAAACACAGTTATTCCAAAAAGCAATATCCACCTTATCACTGATTTTCATGTTGGTATAATTTTGTTTTCTATTTTTAAATGACAAATAATTTGTTTCCAATGGCCTCTTAGAACAGGTATCTTCTTTTCACACACTCAAAAAACAACAACAAAAAATACCCATTTCAATTTAAGTGATTCATCTCAAACTAACATGTGTAATAGGAGTAGCAAAGGGAGAAAGGTTGGTATTGTACAATAAAACCAACTTAATTTCTACTTTCACTTCAATCCTATATAGCTACAAACAGAACAGCCAGGAAAAAAATCATGGTTTCTAATTGCCAACATCCCAAATAAGGTTTAATGTCAGTTACATCATTTTTTCTGAGATTAAAAGGCACTATTTTTAGTGCCAGTGACTTTCTTGTTAAAAAAAAATCAATGAAGAAAAGAAAAAAAAAGAATTTTTTTTTAAAAAAAGGAAAAACAGAAGATGACCTTGAAAGAAAAAAAGAAAAAAGAAAAAAATCAATGAATACAAACTATTTTGACCACACAAAATATATCTGAGAATAAGGAAGCACAGTGCAACAAAACAAAATTCTATCTCCAAAAGAATCCCAGAAATTATTTGCCTATTCATTATTACAGATCAGATCACTTTTTTTTCTTTTCTTTTTTTTTTTTTAAAGATGACCGGTAAGGGGATCTTAACCCTTGACTTGGTGTTGTCAGCACCACGCTCAGCCAGTGAGCGAACCGGCCATCCCTATGTGGGATCCGAACCCGGGGCCTTGGTGTTATCAGCACCGCACTCTCCCGAGTGAGCCATGGGTCGGCCCAGGATCAGATCACTTTTGATGACAAAAATTCAGACAAATGTGTTTATGTGACTCAACACTGTAACACATCACCAAAAAATAACTAATTATTAATTCATTTTCTAGTTTAAGAAACTGACTTTTACTGCTGCCATATCTGACAGTTTCCAATACAATACATGTCACAGAAAACTGGATAGCCAGGTAGTGAAATGAGCTTCTTTCTCCCAATTTTATTTTATTTTTTTATTTTTGGTGGCTGGGTGGTAACAGGAATCAAAACCTCTGGACCTTGGTGTTATCAATACCACATTCTAACCAACTGAGCTAAGTGGCCAGCCTCCTTCTCCCCAATTAACACCTGAATAAGCATACCTATATATAAAAAAAGAGAGAAATGGAAGATACACTGTCACTCAGACATAACACAATGTCACCATTCCCAATGGTTTTCCTTATCTTTTCAGCCTCATCCATATTCTTTCACAAGGCTGCAAAATGACAGCAATTCTGAAAAAATTTCTACTTGAAGTTGGAAGAAAAATATCTCACAACTAAAATTAATGAACTACACACTTCCTCATAAAGACAAAGGGATATCTGGATAAAACTCCCCCCTGATGGAAAAAACTAATCTATAATGTCTAGATTGTTTACAAAATGTTTTGCAGATGTGGACTTTACAGAAAAGAATGCTTATGAGACTAACGACTTCCAACTTTTTTGAGTTAAAAGGGTCACATTCCTTTTTTTTTTTTTTGTAACATTCCTTTTTATAACCCCATCTATGTCTAGCTGTAAAAATCCAGAATTCATTCAATATTCTTGGGGCTAGCTGGTTAGCTCAGTTGGTTAGAGCACAGCCATGTAACACCAAGGCCAAGGGTTCGGTTCTCCTTACCAGCTGGCCACCAAAGGAAAAAAAAAAGAAAAGATATCAGAATTCAGTCAATATTCTAATTACTGTTTACAATTATAAATTGTCTAACATTAGAAAAAAAGTAGTGAGGTTGTAGACAACTTTTGAAATAACTTATGCTAAATGTAATCTTAAAGAAATATACAGGGCCGGCCCGGTGGCGCACTGGATAGTGCGCCGCTTGGGAAGCGCGGTGGCGCTCCCGCCCGAGGGTTCGGATCCCACATACAGACCGGTTCCCGCTCACTGGCTGAGCGAGGCGCGGGAGCAACGCCAAGGGTTGCGATCCCGTTGCCGGTCCCCGGTCCGGTACGGGGGCAACACTGAGGGTTGCGATCCGTTGCCGGACACGGAAAAAGACAAAAAAAAAAAAAAAGAAAGAAAAGAAATATACAGACAAGTTCAGCAAATAATATCACCAGCAATAAATATTTTCAGGCTAGCTGATTAGCTCAGTTGGTTAGAGTGTGATGCTGATTACACCAAGGTCCAGGGTTCAATCCCTGTACTGGCCAGCTGCCAAAAAAAGGGAAATATTTTCATTTCCCTTTCAATATAAAGTAAACTGTTCTAACATAAAGCTTATTATATTAAAGAGCTGGAAAGTCTGATTGCTTGAACGAGAGAGAGACAGAGAGAGTTTCTCTCCTCGCTCCTGTCCCCAAGTTGCTCCCTTATATCTTCCAGCTATTACAATTCAAAAGAAATTCTAAGAATGTAACAAGTATAAAATGAAACTCTGAGGAAATTTAATCAAATACATTTTTTTAAAAACCAACTCGTTCTCATTTTTAAAATCTGTTTAAGAAGAAAGCTTGCTCTAAAATCCTGATTTCTTCAAACAGATATCTGAGCATGATAAAGCCCACATGGCTTACTGAAAGCCAGACAATAAAGACAATCAGATGTCACTCACTACATTTATTTTTACGTAGTTCTCTTTGGGCTTATTACAATATTTGTCTTAAGAATTTCCATATAAATATTTCTTTTATAACTAGAAAGAGTAAAAGTTTGTAGTTACTTGACATACTTTCCTTCAGAAAAACCAACAGGTTCAGAGGAAAAGGCTGTTGAGAAGACAAAAAAAATTTTTTTTTTAAAAGATGACCGGTAAGGGGGTCTTAACCCTTGACTTGGTGTTGTCAGCACCACGCTCAGCCAGTGAGCGAACTAGCCATCCCTATATGGGATCCGAACCCGGGGCCCTGGTGTTATCAGCACCGCACTCTCCCGAGTGAGCCACGGGCCGGCCCGAGAAAAAATATTTTAAGGGGGGCAGAAAACAGGGCTACTTTTGGTAAAGCTAGAAACATGCACATAGCCACAGACATCCAGATTAACTTAAATATAATATGTTAACTCTTAATCAGACATATAGAATTTCTGTTTTGGATTAGCCCTAGCTAATATTTAATCCAAACTGGTTCTATTCTTGGGGCTCCATACAACCTGCCACTGAGCTATTTTATTCCATAAACTTGGTGCACAAAAAAGGCATTATTATTTAAATGGATGGCTGAATGTGAACTCAAGTTAATTTTAGCCTAAAAAAGAGGATCTGGGAAGTAACCTGCTAGTGGAGAGGGGATAGAACAATAAAAAGTTTTGAATTATGCAAATCTCAACTCCCTTTCATTACCCTTTCATTCATTTTCCCACCATTCATTCAGTAAAGCTTTAGAGAGTAAAGAATCAAGAACTAACTGCAGGTACAAAGGTGCCAGGGACCTTTTTTGGCAATCTGGTGAAGTCTATGGACCACTTTCCAGAATAACACTTTCAAATGCATAAAGTAAAATAAATAGGAACAAAAGGTAAAATAATTATGTTAAATTATTAAAATGTTTAAATTTTTGCGATATATAGGTTAAGTATCTCCAATCCCAAAATCCTAAATCCTCCAAAATCCAAAACTTTTTGAGCACCAGAATGGTACTCAAAGGAAATGTTCATTAGAGTATTTTGGATCTTTGGATTAGGGATGCTGAACCAGTAAATATAATGCAAATATTTCAAAATCCAAAAAAATCTGAAGTTCAAAACCCTTCTGATAACAAGCATTTCAGATAAGGGATATTCAACCTGTAGTAATATACGTCTTTATGGGATCCGAACCCTCGGACGGGAGCGCCGCCGCGCTTCCCAAGCGGCGCACTATCCAGTGCGCCACCGGGCCGGCCCCCCTTCTAAAATCTTTTAACAACTCATCTCTGTCATACATAATAAAACCCCAAATCATTAGCATGGTTAAACCATTCTAAATTATTTGCTGTTATCAAAATATTCTTCTACCTATTTTGTATTCCTTCAGGTTGTTCCTTCTGCCCACGATGTTCCATCTAGCCTAAAACTCTTCTTTCTCTTCTTGTTGGAGTCCTATGTACCCTTAATAGTTCAAACAAATGCTACCTCTCAGATTTCTCCAGTAGTCAAAATAATTCACTTTCTGTTCTCCCACTGTTCTTTTTCTTTTTTTTTTTTAAAGATGACCAGTAAGGGGATCTTAACCCTTGGCTTGGTGTTATCAGCACCACGCTCTCCCAAGTGAGCAAACCAGCCATCCCCATATAGGGATTCGAACCCATGGCCTTGGTGTTATCAGCACCACACTCTCCCGAGTGAGCAATGGGCTGGCCCCCACTGTTCTTTTTTGTAGAGATACAAAAGCTGTCATTACATAAAACATAAAAGTTATCACACGGGTAGAACTAGAAGGAATCAGGGATAGCTGGTTAGTTCATTTGATTAGAGCATGATGCTGATAACACCAAGGTCAAGGGTTCAGATCCCCTTGCTGGCCAGCTGCCAAATTCAAAAACAAAAAACCCAAAATTTAGAGGGGAAAAAAAAAAAGTTGAAAAAAAACCCCAAACAAACAAAAAAGACCAAAAAAAGTAAATAAATAAATAGAAGGAATCAGTAAAATAATGAATGAGGTTCAAGTAGCCAACTAAAAGAAACCTGTAAATATACAGTTGAAATCTGTTAGGTCTAAAAAATATGACTATATATAAAAGGAAACCAATAACCTAAGTAAATGTGCTATAACCTCTCAGAAGAAAAAAAAAAAAACATTTTAACAGAAGAATCTAAACAGACACAGGAAAGGGGGAAACAGAGCCAAGAGTCTGTTAGTGATTCTTCATCAAGCTCACAGGAAGAAGTTGCCTTCAACCAGCAAATTTCAGTACCCCTACCTCCTTGTTGGATATGTCTCTACAGTGCAAATCAGAGGGAAGGAACACACAAAGAGTCCAAATCTGGGCTCTTAGGAGAAACTCCAGATTTGTAAACACTGGCAATAATTTAAATTTAAACCACAATGCAAGGCAAATTAAACTTGTCTGATGGTCAAATGTGGCCTTCCAAACCTCCAGGTTGCATCCTTTGGTATAAGTGGATAAATCTATCTACTATTAACTTGATATAGTAATCATCAAAAGTCCTCTTGCTCTCCAAGTGCATTCTGCCTTTATGGCAGTTATCTTTCTGACTGTAAATATTCAGAAGCATAGAGCTACATTTTTAAATTATGTAAGCAAAGACTAGCTCCATGAAATTCATCAGATCTTCTCTGGGTTCGAGCTTTTGAGCCTACAATTCTGAGGGCTAGATCCCAAACCACTGTAATTTCCACCAAAGTGTAATGCCACTCTGAAGGCCTTGTATCACTGTTTCTCCTCTAACTTCAACACCAACACAATAGATTGTCTTTTTGATAAGTCTCAATCCAATGGAAAACAGTGGCATCCCTTTAATGAGGTAGGTTTGGGGAAAATAACAAAAATTTGAGTATTTTAGACAATTCTATACAGGAGAAAGTGAAATACAACAAGAGTCTATAATTAGTATATAGGATTCAAATTAACTTTGTCAATCATTTATCTAGACAATATGCCAAATGAAATCAAGACAAGTTAAGGGTTTTCATCCATGTCAAAAAGCTGCAAAGCTGGAGCCAGAACCTATCTTTCCTGACTTCCTAAACTAAGTGCCTATTTCATTTTAATATGCAACATTGTTCAGAATGTTTCAATTATACCTAGATAGGCAGATATGTATACAAGATGTTTCCATTTATTATTTTGAATTAGAAAACTTAGGAAGCCTAAAAAGAACCATTCAATTTACATTACCATTTATTTTCTTAAATTAATTCTTGGCAGGCAATACTAAAAGAAAAAATAACCTGGGCCTTTTAATCAGTTTCAAGAATTTGTATCCCATAAATTTAAAATAATAAACGTTGACTGGAAATGTCCAAAGACTATTAATATCTGACATCATAACAACAGCTAGCAATTATTAAGGGCAGTATTTATTTAACATGTACTAGGTATCAAGGTAAGCACTTTACACGCAATTTTCATTTTAATCTTCACAATAACTTTATGAAGTAAGGTTCCTATTAGAGATGAGAAAGCTGAGACCTAGAGAGCTTAACTAACTTGTCCAATATTTCTTTTCTTTTTTTTTTCTTTTTTAAAGATGACCGGTAAGGGGATCTTAACCCTTGACTTGGTGTTGTCAGCACCATGCTCACCCAGTGAGCCAACTGGCCATCCCTATATGGGATCCGAACCCGTGGCCTTGGCATTATCAGCACCACACTCTCCCGAGTGAGCCACAGGCCGGCCCAGCTTGTCCAATATTTCTAAAGTAACTATACCAGGGCCGGCCCATGGCTCACTTGGGAGAGCGTGGTACTGATAATGCCAAGGCCACGGGTTTGGATCCCTACATAGGGATGGCCGGTTAGCTCACTTGGGAGAGTGTGATGCTGACAACACCAAGACAAGGGTTAAGATCCCCTTGCTGGTCATCTTTTTAAAAAAAAAAAAATTAAGAAATAAAGTAATCTATACCATCTTTCTAGATCTGTGATTTCAAAACCCATATACTTAACTTCTAAGCTGTTTCCTTAAGATTATCTTCCACTTACTATTTTTAACCTTTACGATAAAACTCCTTTATTAAAAAAAAAAAGTTCACAACTAACAAAATGAGGTTATTCAGCCTTAGAGAACAGGAAACATTTGGGGGGCCAGAGGGGCTGTTTTTGGCGGCTGGCCAGTACCAGGATCCCAACCTGTGATGTTGGCGTTATAAGGCTATGCTGTAACCACCTGCACTAACTGGCCAGCCCAACAGGAAACTTACAACCTGCATTTAAAGCAAGCCTCTCCACTTGGGTTTATATAAACTGGCTACCATCTTGAAGTTAAAATTAGTTAAAATGTACTCTTAAGATGTTTAGTCCTAGGGCTGGCCCATGGCTTACTTGGGAGAGTGTGGTGCTGACAACACCAACTCAAGGGTTAAGACCCCCTTACCGGTCATCTCTTTAAAAAAAGGAAAAAAGGGAAAAAAAACAAAAAAAGATGTTTAGTCTTTGAAAATAAGTGTCAACAATATATTTCATCAATACATACAACCAAATAGCCTTTACAAATATACAGCCAAAATAATATGAATAAATTGGTATTATACACCTAAGAAATAAAAAACTTTAAAAAGATACCACAATTTCAGTGTCAGAAGATTAGCCTCACACAGCTAAAGTCATCACTTCTCTTCCTTTTCGGCAATTTAATTTTAATATTGAGCATCTGGAGAATGAAACAGCATCTGCAAATCATCACTTAGCTTCAAATACTTAACAGAATGATTAATTCAATGGCCACATGGTAATCAAAGTTTCTTTACTCATTACATATATGAGCCAAGACTGCTTTCTTTCAAAAAATATTACTATGCTAAAAAACATTACCATTGATCATTGAGAATTTATTTAACAGCTCGTCTGTTAAAACAAAAGGCTGTTAACCTACCTGTCACTGCTGGTACTACTGCTGCTGCTGATTGAATCACTACTGGAGGATCTACTCCTAGAGCCGCTGCCGCTAGGGGACCTTGCGGGTCTAGACGCTTGGCTAGCCAGTCTCTGAGGAGACTGATTTCTAGACTGGGATGAATGAGGTGACCGACTCCTGCTGTGCTGGTAATTCCGCTCTGGCCTTCTGCCTCGTACCTCCCGGGTAATATCATCCCTGTAGATATCCCTGTGTACAGCACTGGGCAGGGAAAACTGCTCCCGAGCCCTAGGTTCGTATCGGGGGTCATGAGCATCAAAGCGGTTTGGACTTCGACTCCGAGAAGTATAATAGAGCCCATGTTGTAAAGTCCGCTCTCGAGGATCTCTATAGTAATCCTGATCGTAATGTCTTGTCCGATCAAATCCTCCTGTCCCCCGTTCATGGTGTCCATAGGCACTATGTTCATAAGCACGCTCCCTGTTATCTGAAGCCCTGCATTTAGGAGGGGGGAAAATATTTAATCAGAAAGGAGCAAGCAAAACTAAAAGCAAGTCATGCAAACATTCACTTGAGCATTGTCTTTGTCTTAGCAAATGGTCATTTTCTAAATAGCATTAACCTACTTAGTAAGCAAACACTAACAAGATTACCATTTTACTTGACTCAAAAAAAGTATTTTCACAGCTGAGCAATCATTGTTTTAATTGTATATTGGGCTTTCATGACTAGTGTTGCGTAGGTCAGTTGCTCATTTTATTAGGGATTTTCTGACTTGCATAGAGAAATATAATATACCATCTCCTTTTCATTTTAAGTTTAATGGAGCAAGAAGAGACTAATTTTAATATGAACTTTTGTTACTTTCATCTGATTAAAATATGTACCAAACGTTTTTTTACTTGCAAATTTATTTTAGGCCACATTTCCATTTTAACATAGACATGAAAGCCCTGCTGCAGTGCATGTCCCACACTACAAAGGACTTTTCAATGAAGTTCAGGAAAAAAAATTTTTTTTTTTTTTTTTTGAGCTCGGCCGCACTGCGCTCAGCCAGTGAGCGCACCGGCCATCCCTATATAGGATCCGAACCCGTGGTGGGAGTGCTGCTGCGCTCCCAGCGCTGCACTCTCCCGAGTGCGCCACGGGCTGGTCCCAGAAAAAAATTTTTAAATGCAACTTTTTCTCATTAACGTTTGACTGCTTGGGTCATTATAAAAAATTACTACACTACAAAATTGCTGTGTCCAAACACTTACATTTAATAATAAAAATGGAATCTCAAAATAAAAAAAAATTTAGGATTTCAAAATATTGGGTCACCACATGTTATTCTATGTAAATTTAACTAAGAATAAAAGTTATCTTCTTATGCTATCAAATTCCACATAATTTTTAAAATATCTATTCCATGATTCAGTTTGTTAATGTATATATTTAATGATTACAGGAAATATGCTCTCTTGGCTTTTAGCTATATTCAAATTGCCCATGATAAAATTAGGTAATGTTGGGAACTGTAAGATATTCTAAGGCTGCTATTAGCAATGGCTTAAATTAATTTTAAAAATACTTTAGTGGGATGTGAATATTTGTCAACCCAAGAGCACAAAAAGTGTTGCATGTACAATTAAACACATGCAATTATATGTTAATATAAAAAATTCTGGGCCAGGCCGGTGGCACACTCTATAGAGTGCGACGCTTGGGAGCGCAGTGGCGCTCCCGCCGAGGGTTCGGATCCCGTATAGAGACCGGTCCACTCACTGGTTGAGCGCGGTGCGGGCGCGACACCGAGGGTTGAGATCCTGTTGCCGGTCGCGGTACGGGCGCGACACTGAGGGTTGCGATCCCATCACCGGTCACGAAAAAAGACAAAAAGGAAAAAAAAAATTCTAATCCTATGAAGAAATCCTAAGTTCTCTACTTTTGTAGGGAACTAAAACTCAGCTCCTGAGTTTCTAAAAGACCATTTCACTTGAGTTTCTCTTCATCTTTGGATCTATCTTCTATCAAAAGGGATTAAGGAATCATGAAAAATAAAGAATTAGACTCTCTCCAATGAAGAATATTTGGTAAAATTTCATAACAATTAATATGTTCCCAATATATACCTAGATTCCAAATCTCTTCACTAAAATTCATTCACACAACTGTTTCACTTAGAAGCAACCCCACCTTCCTAGGCTATTTTTCCTATTACGAAAAGCAACTGGCACGGCAAAAAATTCAATTATCTTTCCTACTTAAATGTATTAAATAACTTTCTCCTTTTTCATGCATAATTCTGCAATATGGATATTTCAATGTCTAACAAATAAGAGGGTTTCTTTAGAGACTTAACAGAAAATGACATAAATAATCCATTTAGAAACCTATCAAATGTTAATCAGTGAAAGCCATTATTAATGACATAACAAAAGCAAGAGGCAAAAGTTCTGGAATTACTACTACAGCTGACATTTTATAAATATGCAAAGTTCTTAACCATTAGGAAGATACAGAAGGCAGGCACAAGAGCTAGCAGAGCTGAAATCTAATGGCTATTCTTTGATTCATCTATTAGTACTAAATACTTCTAGAGTTAGTGGGGGGGAAAAAGAGAGAGTTTGACTTGGGTTAGGAGAGGGGCTAATATACACAGGTCAGGACATACCAACCTTTTCCAAGTGTGGAAACACGACCTATAATCCCAATTAAATCTAGGGAGAGAATTGTGAACATAACTTCCCCAATTTTGGCCCCTCTTATGGGGGTAATCCACCTTCTTAATGGGCAAGGGTGTCAAATGATATTTAGATGAACCACAAGAAAAAAAAAATCTTAGTGACCAGACAAAATAATTCCACTGGAAGCAAGTAGTCCCAGAGAAACTGTAACTCTCAAACCCCCAGACTTCTTTCTTGAGATAGCAGACAATTATAAATTGATCCACATTCACAAAAATTTCCAGCCCTAAGTACGAATCAGCAAGCTGGCAGAAGAGGAAACATTCTCTACAACTCCAACAAATGAGGAAAGCACAGTCGTTCTCCAATTGTTCACTTTTATAGCCATCCAGCCCAGTCCATTTTGACTGCTGTATCCACAACTGATCATCACCATGTGTTCAAAGCTAAAGTACCTTTAATTGGACAGCAGCTTGCTTAAGAAATGAGGTAGTAATCCTCTTCCCTGGGCTTATGGAGTCTTGACAATACGACATCCCATACATTCCAGCAATTAGCAAATAATGGCTATATTCCAGGACTTAGGATTGTCCATCATCTCAATTTTCCCCCATTCCATCAAGGAGTATAATTCCAACAATATCGAAACTGTGTAGATCCAAAATGGAAAAATCAAACATTGACTTCTCTCCTCTTCATCCAAGTATGCATTTCCATGTAAAAGTATTGTTTGTAGAATCCAAGTGGTTGAATGATTATGATCTGCTAGATTTTTTGGTGACAATCCAATTTATTTGTACACTTTATATAGTGAAATGGAGAAGCAGATATCAACTTCTAAAAGAATCTGTAGGCTCTAATATTCCAGAAATATTCCATATAGTACAACCACAAAAACTGTAGCCAAGTAGCTCCATCAGATAGAAAGGATATATCCAAGGAAGGCCTTAACATTATCCAAGAGAAGGAATAATTAATTCTAGAAGACAGGTAACTCCAAAAATGATGCTGCCATAGATCTTCCACAATTTTATATCTCAGGAGTAAGATATCCAATCAGCTGCAGGAAATATCCTCTAGGATTCCATGAGATACCAGCCACTGGGATAGAAATCACTTCCGTTTCCAACCCAAAATAGGAAACATTGAGAATGCCCAAAACTTTAAATCCATCTGGGGCCCCTAAATATGAGTTTCTGTTTCTCACCATATCAAATACAAAATACCTGCCTACAGAAACCTTGGAACTTACCCATCAAGTCTCCGCTCATAACGTCCTTCTCGTGCATGAAGTGATGGTGGAGGGCCATAAGCAGGCCCTCCCCCACCTCCTCTGAACCCAGAAACCTCTCTACTACGAGATGCTATGGAAACTGTATCATCCAATCCCCGAGCAGCACTCGGAATGGTGCCTGGTTCATTATAATCCGTGCGTAGGTCTCTATCTCCCATTTTGTTGACTGAGTTGTGAGCTTTCTGTGCACTTTTGATGTCCACAAAATCCACAAAGGCAGCCACTCCTCCTTCAGATCCCCTCTTGGGGAGAATTTTGACACTTTCCACACGGCCATATCTGGAAAAAATAAAGTCAACGTTATTGTTGTATATGAATAATTTTCAAAAATGAGTTTTTAAAATGTTTATTTTTACAGACATTTACATTATGTAAGTATGGGGAAGGGGTTGCAAAGTGACTTTTAAAATGACTCTTCTTTTACACTTATATTTTCCTCTCTGTGGCAAGTATTTGCACTAAGTTATTATATTACTCTCATTTCTTAAATATAATATTTACTAAATTCCCCTTAAACTTTCCAGAACACTTACTGAAATAAATCTCTCTGAAGTTTTTAGGCATTTTTACACTCAAAAAAATGTTACTGAACCTATGATAGAATCAAAGTAGTTTTAAAATCTTAAAAGACTTCTATTAAAATAAAAACTGTAACTATACCTAGCTATTTTACATATTTCATTTTAATTAAATGAAAATGTTACTGAAAAAATGAGATGCTTTCAAACTCTCTTTAAAGAAGCAAAAATAAATTCAAATATTTTGTGCATCCGTTTGCAAGTGACAGTCTAATTTTTTAATGTAATTTTTTGCTATCTTTCTTTCTCCAGGGGGTAAAAGAAAACTATTAAATTTATGATTTAGGCAAAATTAAAATAGTTTTTCATATCAATTAACAAATCTGAGAAAATCTTTGCTAGACCATACATCCTAACTTTTATTCCAAAAAAAAAAAAATGTGTACTAGTCTATAAAGAAAAATTTTAGGACACCATTTATATTTTGAAGCATGCACGTGAGAAATAAAATTTAGAACCACTAAGAAAAATTCATGAAAATTCTGTAAATTTCATTAGGGTTAATAATTATATTTCATGTACTTGCAATTTGGCATTTTAGACAGGCAGGCACAAGCACTTTTAAATATAGCACTCCTATTTGCTGACAATCCACGATCATAATTTTATACTTCCCCCGAAGAAGTTGACATTATCAGAAAGCAGAACTTTTCTTTTTTATATCCCCTAGTAAAATTTAAGTAACCACCTCTTACAAAGGAAACATACAAAGTTTCATCAGGAAACTGAATTAGAAGTAACAAAACTACTTGGCATAAATTAATTGGTGAAAGGAACTTTTTTTTTTTTTTTTTAAAGATGACCGGTAAGGGGATCTTAACCCTTGACTTGGTGTTGTCAGCACCACACTCACCCAGTGAGTGAACCGGCCATCCCTATATGGGATCCGAACCCATGGCCTTGGTGTTATCAGCACCGCACTCTACCGAGTGAGCCACGGGCCGGCCCTGGAACTTTTTAATTTAGAAAAAAACTGATAGAAATTGAAATAATTCTTTCTTACAAACACAAAATACCTTCCAATGTATTTGACAAAAGACTTGTAACTAAAATACAAGAAATCTTACAATTCAATCCATTTTTTAAAAAAATGGGCAAAACGCTTTATCAAAGATGCACAGATGGCAAACAAGCACATGAAAAGATGCTCAAAATCATTAGTCACTAGGCAAATGCAAATCAAAATCAAAATCAGATACCTCACACTACTAGGATGGCTATTTCAAAAACCAAAAAATAAAAAACAACAAAATAACCAAAACCTTAAAAAAAAAAAAAAAAAAGCGTTAGCAAGGATATGGAGAAATCTAAATCCTCATGCATAGCTGGTGGAAATGTAAAACAGTGCAGAAGCAACTATGAAAAAGTTTGGCATTTTCTCAGAAAAATTAAGCATAGAATTACTATATCACCCAGCAATTCCACTCCTAGGTATATACCCCAAAGAACTGAAAACTGGGGCTCAAACAGATATGTGTCCACCAACATTCAGTGTAGCATTACTCAAAGTAGTCAAGAGTGGAAACAACCCAAATGTCCATCAATGGATGAACGGATAAACAAAATGCAGTATATACTTACAAGGGAATATTATACTAAGATATAAAAAGGAAAGAAGTTCTGATACATGCTACAACTGGACAAACAGTATATGATTCCAGTTACATGAGGTAAGTAGAATAGGCAAATTCATACAGACAGAAAGTAGAATAAAGGTTACCAGGAGCTGGGGGAAGACGGGAATAGGGAGTTACTGCTTAATGGGTAGTTTCTGTAAAGGATGATTTAAAAGTTCTGGAAATAGTACGATGGTTACACAATACTGTGAATATACTTAATGCTACTGAATTGTACATTTAAAAATGGTTAAAATGAAAAATTTTATAGTATGTATATTTTACACCCTCCCTATACACACACACAGAGTTTATCTCCAAACCCAAATTCATATAGATTTTTCTCCTACCTAATAAAAAAAAAACAGTCTGGCCAGTTGGCTCAGTTGGTTAGAACATGGTATCGCCAAAGGGTTCAAATCCTTGTACTGGCCAACCACTACCAAAAAAAAAAAATTAATTAATTAAACTTTTTAAAAATAAAAAATATAAGAATAAGAAAATAGAGGGAGGCAGTAACCAACTACCCACCAAAAAATGTCAGTTAGCAACAAGGGAAACAAATGTTTAAACTTAAATCCTAAATAATAAAGAACTAAATGCAATAGAATGCATATAAAATGAACAACAAAATATTCAATGCATAGATGTATGTACACAGGACACAATCAAAGCATACTTCTTCCTCACTGTTCATTGCATTTTTATATAAGGAAAGTACACTTCAGAAACAAAATACAAATTATCTCCAAATTTAACAAAGGAGAACTTGGTCAGTTATCACACATCTACAATATTATTCTATAGTGAGAAGACTAGAAACTCCCAAATTTTAATTTTAAAAAGGCTGCTTAAATCTTCATATCCATGAAAACTCAACCAGTAAATGAGATGTCCAGATATCGTCTGCTCATTCCAAAGTAACACATTTCTGGGCTGGCCGGTTAGCTCAGTTGGTTAGAGTGCAGCCTTGTAACCTCATCCTATATAGGGATGGCCGGTTGGCTCACTGGCTGAGAGTGGTGCTGACAACACCAAGCCAAGGGTTGAGATCCACTTACTGGTCATCCTTTAAAAAAAAAAAAAAAAAACACACAATTTATAAAACAGTACTAGTACTGATTTGCTTGTTCAAAAATCTTCACCATCACTAAAATATTAAATTGATCAACATACACTATATTCTAAGTTTTCAAGATAGAACAAAAAATTACCCAAAATAATGCCAGGTTTCCTGCATGTTTGATCTCCTTTCAACATTTGACAATTTATATAACACGCACAACTTATATAACAATTTATATGACAATTTACATAACAAGACAGTCCTTAGAAGTTCTCTGAGAGTGTAATTTCAGTATATTAAAGGCATCAGATTTTACATTTGAGAGCAAAGTTACATGGTGGAAAAAATGTATGGGACTATGAGAAAAGAGACTAGGGTCCTGATCCTGACTCAGTTATTAATTATATGGTTTTAAAAGGTGCTGTTCTAGACACTTGCATATCAGGGAACAAATCAAAGATCCATAGCCTAATTTATCTACGATTTCCAGTTTCCTGATAGGTGAAAAGAAGAACCCTCCTATTCTCCGCAAGAAATTCACCTCACAATGTCCAAAGCAACATCCATTAAACAAAGCTTAAAGATCATTAGTATGCTAAAAACCCAGCGAATTCTCTCAATACCCTTTACTTTCCAGAAGGAACTGCATTCAACCTTTATTGGCTGGGTTATCAATAGGGATGCAATAATTAATTTTAATCCCACCTTTTGCAACTAACCTGTTAGCAAAGAATTGTCACATACTTCATTTTCACACAGAGAACAATCCTCCCTGAGTCATTCTTGAAACTTGACAACAGAACTAAACCCTACTAACAAAAATAACATATTCAAAGTTTACATCTAATCCCATTTGCCCAGTTAACTTCTAAAGTTAAAAGACCACGTCTAAATCTTTTATGATCACTGACATTACTGCTCTATTCTCAGGTAAAGAGATCCCTTCTTCAGGGGCTCTCAAAGTTTCAAAATCCTGCTATGTGAGGAAGAATTACAGAATTGTAAACGAGGAGAATATCAACCCCTTTAAAGACGAAAGTAATTAACTTGGCCACCTACCCATCTAAAACCCAATGTATCAATTTCCAAAGATTACATATTTTATCAAGCTACCAACGGCTCTGTGTACTGCCCACTTTTCTACCCTTCCATCCCAGTATCACCAAGTTGTTTCATATTCAAAAGCAAAAGATCAATAGGTACAGACAGAAAGCGAAGAGCAAATGAGCATTCCACAGGGGATAAAATAAAAAGGCCTATAAAGTGAACATTAAAGTTTGGTTGGGGGGGTGGCCCATGGCTCACTCAGGAGAGTGCAGTGCTGATGACACCAAGGCCATGGGTTCGGATCCCTATATAGGGATGGCCAGTTAGCTCATTGGGAGAGCATGGTGCTGACAACACCAAGTCAAGTCAAGGGTTAAGATCCCCTTACCAGTCATCTTTTAAAAAAAAAAAAAAAAAAAAGTTTGGTTGGGCCACCTACAACAGTAGAGACAATAAATGTTTGTTGGTGTTTTATATTATAAAAAGATTAAAAATCATTCCTCTTTTGAACTCAGGTAATAAATGTATCCATTACAACCACCAAACTATCTGGAACAACGCAGTAACATTAACACTTATCTTTTTATACCAAACAAATTTTATGACCTACTAATTTTTTATATATTTATTTATTTATTTATTTATTTTTATTTTTATTTTTTTTTTATTTTTTTAAAAGATGACCGGTAAGGGGATCTTAACCCTTGAGTTGGTGTTGTCAGCACCACGCTCAGCCAGTGAGCGAACCGGCCATCCCTATGTGGGATCCGAACCTGTGGCCTTGGTGTTATCAGCACCACACTCCCCCGAGTGAGCCACAGGCCGGCCCATGACCTACTAATTTATAATTCAACCCACTTGATTTTATATTTAAACTAAAAGACTGGTTTCCCCTCTGTGTCAGACCATTATTTTATTTCCTATTTCAGTGATTGGGAATACTTCAAGTATGCCAAGAGGCAGAATCCCTAGAAATTTAAAAAATGCATAATAATAGCATTTAAATTAGAGCTAGTCACATTTTTTCTATACCACATAAGTTCAAGATTTAAAAAAATTTTTTTTTATTGTGGTAAAATATAGCATAAAATTTGTTATTTTAACCATTTTTAAGTGCACAATTCTTACTCTTTTAAAACTAATCAAAGCTATTATTTGTCATCATAACAGAGGTAGATATTAAAGCTACTTCATTCACAGCTGCTGATACTCCAATACTTCAACATACTAAATGCAGTGTATAAATGACAATTATATACTCAGATCACAAGACTCCCACAATTTGGACATAATCAAATAAGATGGCAATATTTGTGATGTCATATGTCTCGTATCAGTTAAGTTAAAAATCAAAAGTAAGGGCCGAGCCCGTGGCGCACTTGGGAGAGTGCGGCGCTGGGAGCGCAGCAGCCCACCGCGGGTTCAGATCCTATATGGGATGACTGGTGCGCTCACAGCGCTCACTGGCTGAGCGCAGTGCGGCTGGTCTCAAAAAGGACAAAAAAAAAATCAAAAGTAAAACTTAAGTTTTAAGAATTAACTAGCAAGTCAAAGATAAATCCAAATAGCTAGCATAATAACGATAATTTTTTTTTAATTTGGTGGCTGGCCAAATATTTGCAAATTATCTATCTGATAAGGAACTCTAACAAAGTACAACAGAAATAATCCAATTTTTAAAATGGGCAAGGAATATACACACAAAAATGGTAAACAAAACATACTCAAGGGCCGGCCTGTGGCTCACTCAGGAGAGTGTGGTGCTGATGACCAAGGCCACGGGTTCGGATCCTGTATAGGGATGGCCGGTTCGCTCACTGGCTGAGCGTGGTGCTGACAACACCAAGTCAAGGGTAAAGATCCCCTTACCGGTCATCTTTAAAAAAAAAAAAACATACTCAAAAAAGCTGCTCGATTTCACTCAAAATTTTGAAAATTCAGATTTTAAAAATGGTACCACGTAACACAAAGACCTAAAATTTCAATACCTAGGTTTTAGAGTATGAGAAAATAGGCACTTTCATAACAGTTTGTACAGCTATAAATTATAGAAGCCTCTTAAGAAGACAATTAACAGTATCTATTAAAAACTAAGTGCACATGCCTAGAAATTCCAGTCATAGGAATTTATCAAACATGGATAATTGCATGTCTGCAAACTATAAATTTTGCTTACTACAACATTGCTTATAACAGTGAGAAAAACAAAGCAACCACTAATCTACCTGCTGTCTCTATGAAGTTGACTACTCTACGTACCTCATGCAAGTAGATCATACAATATTTGCTCTTTTGTGACTGGCTTATTTCACTTAGCACAATGTCTTCAACATTCATCCATGTTGTAGCATGTCAAAATTTCCTTCCCTTCTAAGGCTGAATAATGCTCTGTTGTATGTATTCTGTTTATCATACATCTGATATACACATTCTCTTTATCCATTCACTGGTTATGGACACTAGGGTTGCTTCCACCTTTTGGCTATTGTGAATAATGCTGCTATAAACATAATAGATTTTTTTTTTTACATGAAAAACTATTTATTGATTCTAATTAGAAAGGGTTTTAGAAAACTTGAAGACTGAGGAAAATCTTAATTTAACCAATAAAACTATAACCCTTCTCTGTTTATTGAATCCATGGTGAGTACCTAGACTCCTGTACGCAAAAACTTGATAACTATATCTCTTGGGGGAAAGGCATCTGTTTTCAGTAAAGCCCTGAATGTGAAAATTCTTTGGAATTATTACAGGCACCATTATTATAGTGGAGAAGAAAATCATTTACACACACACATTATTTTACACTGATCTAATGAGAAACTACTAAGTTAAATTAACTTTTAACAAAAGTGCAACTGACAAAGCTCTGAAAAGACTGTCCAATTATTAGGAGAAAAAATTCCAAAGACTCTGTAATCTTTAGATCCTACAGGTTACTGGTTAGATCAAATAGGAAGCTTGAATCTTTTTTTTTTTTTTTTTGCCCTGGAAGTCCACTGAAAGGAAGCCTGAATCTTTTAGACAATCTTAGGAGAAATGTATATTTTCCCCAAGAGGACAAGAGGGGAGTCTGTACTGCAAGAATTAAAAAATGTAGTGCAGGAATATAGGTAATATAGATATGATGACCATTAAGTTAACATTTGGACATTTGTTCTCACAATAATTCATAAATAACTTCATAAATGTGTCTGATTTACACGGTATTTTTCTGGGAAGAACTCAACTATAATTATAAATAGAATGTTAATGATCATTTCTTAAAGTAATAGCAGTGAACAAAGCAGTTAGATGAAGAAAAAACATACAAGGCAAACTGATCAAAAAGGGAAGGCTGCAAAGAACAAAAGCTGAAGTAGCAGAAGCCAAAAGACAAAAATAATAAATTAGCAAAAACCCACATAAAGAGTCCGTGGTGCAAATGCAAAGGACTTTGAAAAGCTGCTACCTACCAGGCTTACTAGAAGTGTTATCTACAGCACAGCGGCTGAAAAGGAAATTAACTTCTATCCCTATGACTTACTTTTTAGTAAAATAATAAATAAAAAAATCTTTGGGAAATTTATGAATACTTCTAATATTTCACTTAACTAGTGACTATCCTTATTTCATAATACATGATTGATTAGATAGAATAGAATCAAGATTTTAAGCTCTTTTAAAATCCAACTGATCATTAATACTCATTTTTTAATCTTCATGGCATGTGTTATGATGTGCTATGAGAATGACAGCTATAACAAGTTCTCTCATACTGAAAAGACGTTAGAAATCTTACAGTTTAACCCTTAATTTATGAGAGAAATTAAAGGTACCTACTTTAGATAATACATGTGTCAATCAAGACTTAAAGTGTCTTCTTTTCTATACTGCATCACATACTGACTGAATTTTAGGAGCTCTCTGGGCCCAATTCTATAAAAGAAGTCATCACCTATTAAGCCATTTAATTCTAAGTATGAAATTCATTTCATTGAAAGAATTCAAGCTGACTAAAAAAAATAACCTTCAAAACTAAAGATTCCATGATTTCTAGGATAATATGGAGTAGGGGGATAATAACAGAAATAAAATCCCCCTAATACAGTAGTGCTAATCATATAATTTACAATGAGGAAAAAAAGGAAGCATGAGGGAATCAAGCTATTCACAGGGCACTATCTTTGTTTGGTTTCTAGCCTTAAGTTTTTTAGTGATTTTTATTTTCTTTCTTTCTTTCTTTTAAGTTTTTTTGTGATTTTTTTTTTTTTTTTTTTTTTTTTTTTTTTTTTTTTAGATGAACGGTAAAAGGATCTTAACCCTTGGCTTGGTGTTGTCAGCACCACGCTCAGCCAGTGAGCGAACCAGCCATCCCTATACAAGATCCGAACCCATGGCCTCGGTGTTATCAGCACTGCACTCTCCCGATTGAGCCACGGGCAGGCCCCATGATTTTTATTTTCTTATTTCAACCTTTATATGTCAAAGCTAAAACAGCATTTAAGTAGGCTTCTGGCCTTCTATTCTTAATCTAATGGTTTGTCTAAACCCGTGATTCTTAACCTTTCTGTGCCATGGACTGCTTTGACAGTCTGGTGAAATCTATAAGCCCTTTCTTAAAATAGTATTAAATGAGTAAAAGAAAATACACAGGATTACAAAGAAAACCTGAAATACAATTACCAAAATATTTAAGAATAGGTCCACTTATGAATGTATGGGAAATAAAAAGGATAAAAGGCCAATATTAACATACACCACAGAACAGGAATGCAATCAGCAAAACCCATACTGTGAAAAACAAACTATATAGAACAATCAACCTGGTTTCCAACAAACTGTGAAGAGAGAGATTAAAACCTATAGATTAAGAGAGACTTAAAACAAATTGTGGCATCTTGAGTGTGGTGGTGGTTACAAGGATGCCTACATTTCTCAAAATTCAACCAATTCTACACTTAAAATGAGTAGGTTTCATTGTATGCAAATTATACGTAAAGTTTTTTTAAAGACATATCACTGATCACAATTTGTGTACCTTATTTAAAACCTGAGTTAAAAAAAAAAAGACAAGAAAATTACAAACTTGAATACTGACTGGATATTTGAAAATAGGAATTAGTTATTTTGGTGTGATAACAGCACTTTTGTGTATCTTTTAAAAGTCCTTATCTTTTATAAATACAGAAATATTTATGGATAAAATAGATGTCTAAAATCTACTTCCAAATAATATTTATACAAACTCCAGCATTCTGGGGCTTATGCCAAGGAAAAAGGGTCTTAATTCATTAATAAACCCTTAGATGGGGGCCAAGAGCAGTGCAAACAGAGGAGAAAAAGAAACAGATCAGGTCAATAAGGTTTTGGGGAGGTGGGGTCAGGACAAAAATTTGCTGAGATACCGCATAAACTGAGTGGCTGACACCCAAATAAATGGAGCAATGACTCCTAAATTACTCCTGAAAAACAAACTCCCTTCTCATTACCACCTCTTTTGCATGACTCAGCATATGATAAAGCTCAGACTGATCCAATGATTAAGCTCATGCCACACAGAAAAGTCAGTGGTGCAAGTAGAACCAGAACTAAAATTTTCACAGTGAGGTTTCTCTAAATCTGTTTTAAAATGGCACCGGGGGCTGGCCAGTTAGCTCAGTTGGTTAGAGCATGGTGCTGATAACACCAAGGTTCCAGTGTTCCATCCCTGTACCAGCCAGCCTCCAAAAAAAAAAGCGGGGCGGAAGGAGGGGGGCTGGCAGTACCAGAGGCAGGTGATCCATTTATTAACAAGTTGTCTCTCCTATGAGAGAAAAAAATGAAGACAAAAACATGCAAGTCACTTCCAATCCTACTTTCCTTTCCTTGCCCCCTTCTCCATGTTCATTTCCAAGGAAGAGAGTAGTTGAGAGGAAAGGGATGCCAGGCAGAGGCAACAGGGGCAATGTGCCCAGAGATGGCAGAAGTGGAGGAGAGAGAGTGGTTGGAGTATTACTTAAACTGAGCACATAACTAATTAAGCAAATAAGTAAATGTATCAAGAATAATGGGAGTCAGGGGGCCGGCCCGGTGGCGCACTGCGCTAGTGCGCCGCTTGGGAAGCGCGGCAGCGCTCCCGCCGAGGGTTCGGATCCCACATACAGACCGGTTCCCGCTCACTGGCTGAGCGAGGCGCGGGGGCAACGCCGAGGGTTGCGATCCCGTTGCCGGTGCTGGTCCCGGTCCGGTATGGGTGCGACACTGAGGGTTGCGATCCGTTGCCGGTCACGAAAAAAAGACAAAAAGGAAAAAAAAAAAAGAAAGCAATGTCTGGGTTCTTGATTTTGCCCATTGCTACAGAGCTGAGATGTGTGTTATGTGTGTACATGTGTATACACATGAACATATCTCTATGTCATATATTTAAAATTTTGGGGTTCACATATGTTCCCATACCTGAGAATTCTTTTTAATCTCCCCTCCCCATTGCCATGTTTATAAATTCCTTCTCAGACAGTGAGAAAC
>NW_007731165.1:124677-132599 GCF_000696425.1 Galeopterus variegatus
TTTTTTTTTTTTTTTTTTTTTTTTTTCCTTTTTGTCTTTTTTTCGTGACCGGCAACGGATCGCAACCCTCAGTGTCGCACCCATACCGGACCGGGACCAGCACCGGCAACGGGATCGCAACCCTCAGTGTTGCACCCGCACCTTGCTCAGCCAGTGAGCAGCCGTCTGTATGTGGGATCCGAACCCTCCGCGGGAGCGCCGCCGCGCTCCCAAGCGGCGCACTGTAGCAGTGCGCCACCGGGCCGGCCCAAGACATTGCTTTCTAAATGCCTACAATAAATGAACCAGGGCTTCTTGGAGAAATGGCTGATTCCCAGGAGTGGGATAGGAAAAGTACAAAATAAGCCTTTACTGTGCCAGAAATATGTACATAAAGAATGATGGAGAGACATCAAAAGGACACAGTACCTAGTTTGAAGGAGCTCCCACTGGTTAAATCCAGGATGATTTAAGGATCAAAATAAATAAGCATTGGATTAAAACCCACTAAAAAATAGAAAAAAAATACTCTTTAATATGAATGAATGGACGAATGAAGAAAGGACTTGCCTACAGTAAAATAAATGTAGAAGGAATCATAGTAATAGGTAATTTACCATTTGGTAACAATCATAGTGGTATGTAATACAGGCAAGAGTTATCAATGGATGCTAAGGCTGGTGGGTAGAGGTTTGATGAAGAAGAGATTAATCAATGTAATATCAGAATATCTCTCCACAAAATGCTAATCAAATACAAAGGGGGAAATGGTAGAGACACTAACTGGACTAGATGATCAAAGTTAACATCACCAGTGGTGAGATGGATCAGTAATTTGCCTCCTGATATGATACTCAGAAAAGGGCGTGGCATCACTTCTGTGGTATTCCTGCCAAGAATGCACGACCTGATCTGGTCATGAGGCAATATGAGACAGACACAGGTGGAGGGTCATCCTGTAGAACAAAAGACCTATGCACTTTAAAACTCTGGCACATGAGAATAGGGAAAGCCTAAGGAACTGCTCCAAACTGAAGGAGACTGATGAGAAAGCACAACCAAAAGCAACATGTGGTACTGGCTAGGATCCTGGAATCAGAAAGAAAAAAGAAACATAGTTGGGATGGCTGGCATTGCTTGAATGGGGTCTATAGACTGGTTGGTAGTATTGTATCAAGATTGACTTCCTAACTGGGAGGACTGCAGGGTGGCAATCGACACAGGAACATGTCCTAGTTTTGGGGAGACACACATTAAGAGAATTTAGGGTAAAAGGACATCACTCCAGAAAAAGAGAACAAATGTGACAAAATGTTAACACTTAGGGAATTTGGGAGAAGGGGATGTGGGAGTTCTTCCATTCATGATGGCTGTTTTGTTTTGTTTTTAATTTTAATGAAAAAAATAACAATACAGGAAGGAGAGGAGAGAAATAGATCTGGCCTTCATTCTGGTGTATCAAATGGCATCTTTTCAAAAAGAAGTTCATCTTTTCACTCCTGCTCCCATTACTCTTTATCCCCCTCCTTTGCTTTATTTTTCCTCATAAGTCGCGACAGGCTATGGTTGATGGTTGATGGTTGTTGCGACTGAATGATAGGTACCTGGGGTTCATTTATTATCTTGTCTACTTTTGTGTATGTTCAAAATTCTCCAAGATAGCATTTTAAAAATATATCTGAAACACAAGTTGGTTATATAGTAACATATATACTTCTTTATTAATGCATTAAATAAAAGTAATAGCAGATCTAAGAACTACTGTAATTTCCAAATTGTGATGAGCATAAATGAGATATATGCAACAACCGTAATGTAAAATTTGCAAATACACGAGATTTGTATTGGTGACAAAATCACAGGTATTATTCATACTACCATGTTGGTTTTTTCCCTATATTACAATTAAAGGAAATACCAGATTCCAATATGAGGTCAGTGAAAATAAAGATAATATCTTCCCATCCAAGTTTAGTACTTTTCTCCTGAATTCTGATCTAAATGGTAATAATCTTCAGTGACGATTCTAACATCCTTTTGATTTAATAAAGTAGTAAACTGTTCTTAGGGCTGGCCAGTTTGCTCAGTTAGTAGAACATGGCACTGTAACACCATGGTCAAGGATTCAGATCCCCTTACCTCCCAGCCACCCAAAAAATAAATAAATAAATTGTTCTTTTATTTTCTTTCTTTTAATCCAAGGTGACTTTTAAATAATCTTGAATGCAAAAGAGGCTTTTTTGCAGACAGCATAATTTAAAAAATTAATGACGGAGACAAAAAAATGTCCACTACCTACCAATTTATTGACTTATAAAAGACATGAATCACTATATGTCAAATGTAGTTTTGTAAAATACAAAATGTTTTTAAGAAGAGTACATGTGTCCCAATTTTTAAAAAGGATCAAATGACTCAGATCAGCCAGCCAAAAAAAAAAAAAAAAAAAGGGAATAAAATGATGGGGTGAATGTAAAAAATAAATAAGTAAATAAAAATAAAATCACTTTGAATCAAACAATTGTAAGAGTCAAAGAAACTAAAAATGGCTTACATATAAAAGTGCATATGCTATGTGTAAACATAACAGAAATGTAACAAATCAAAATCAACACCTGGTATAATGAGAAAATCTTCATTTTGTTTGTCATTGTTCTCAAGTAATGCATATCTAACACAAAAACATAAAGACACATACACATACCCCTAGAGTTTAATGCTAGAAGAAAAACCCAGCACCAGGTGTATAGGACAAGAAATACTGTTTCCCACTTGAATTTCCCACAAATATTCCTTAACTGTAAGGATTGAAGCAGTTCCTTGTATTATATAACAAAAATCCTCAAATATGCTAGAGTTCAATTCGTTTCTATACTCAGAATGAAATCATAAGTAATTAAATCTAAGAATTCACTAAATTTAAGTTAGGATTTTATAGAGCCATTCCACTGTGATTTTTTTTTTTTTTTAGATGCTTGTAATTTTCAACTTGGCAGACAGGGACACATGTATGGCGAACAATCTGAATATCACAATACTTTAAAAGCATGCCCAGGACATCTTTTCACTGCAAAGCATATTTCCACACACTAAAAGCCAGCTACATCATACAAAAGTTACATGACTTCTAACAATATAATTAACATTCCAATTGGTTTCCACAATAGAGTATACTATTTTCACTCAAAATATGTGTTAGCTATAAGGCAGATAAGAATAAAAAATTTAAATAAATAGTAAAAAAGGTTGAAAATTTACCTACAGATAAATGTTACTTTAGTCTCCTTGTTCAGCAGGCTAATTATGTCTGTTTCAAGGTGCTGAATAGCACTTACTTCAAATCATCCAATAACAAAATGCAGGAGCTCAATTTTAATGAATACTATATATATTCGAGGTATTTTCATTTTATCTTTTTTGGGGGGGGGCAACTGGCTGGTATGGTTAAGGTATTTTCAGAGTACATTATTTACTCTAAATACTGTGGATTGGTTAACTACAGCTCAAACTAACACTAGAGATTTAAAAAAAATAAATTTATCTCCAATTGGATATGCAAGTTTTCATGAAATATTTCAAATATTTTACTCAATTTTAATGAATACTATATATATTCGAGGTATTTTCATTTTATCTTTTTTGGGGGGGGCAACTGGCTGGTATGGTTAAGGTATTTTCAGAGTACATTATTTACTCTAAATACTGTAGATTGGTTAACTACAGCTCAAACTAACACTAGAGATTTTAAAAAAATAAATTTATCTCCAATTGGATATGCAAGTTTTCATGAAATATTTCAAATATTTTAAAATTTAAAGCAAAATTTCAAAGTAAGGGGAAAGAGAGACTTGGAAAACTATCTGGAAAGGCTTTCACTCCAGCATTAGTGTTCACGGAATTAAAAATGTCTTATAAATCAAGCCTGAAACCTCTTCATAAGCATACCAAACGATACAATCCCAAGCCATCAAGAGTCTATAACAAAGGTAGTTGGAAAAAGGTGTCCTCCACACAAGTCAAACACCATCATTCTCCCTCCCAGCACTGAGCCCTATATTTTCCTCCAATCCGCCAGAGCCATTCTTCTCAGGAAATAAAATAAAACATTTTAAGCATTCTGCATTAATTTTTTTTTTCAAGTCAAATGAAGCAGTAGGAGTGGGGAAGGAACAAAGTGCATTAATTGTTCATGCTATTTCAAGATAACTGATTTTTTTTCTTACAGTATTGTTTAAATGTGCAAAAAAGCCTATCATGAAAATAAACATATTGAGCAGAAACCTATGAAAAAAATAAATATTCAAAATCAAAATATTCAAAACCAGAAGTCCTTGGCCAGCCGCCAAAAACAAACAAAAAAGAAAAACAACAAAAACAGAGGTCGTTTCATAAAAAACCTTCTGGTCTCAAATGATACCATGTAGCAATGATGTGGACTATACTGAGCCAAATTTGCTTAAGTCTAAAAATATCTCTAGTTACTGGGTTAGTAAGGACAAGGAAACTTCCATATAATTTTATATTGTGTCCCAGAAGTAAAGATATCTGAGTGTAGGTAGCATGTAACATTTACTCCAGCTGTTTAAACTCAGGAAAACCACTTTGATAAAACATTTAAAATTAGCAAAAACAAAACACGTTTTTAAATGGGTCTCATTTTTTGATAAAATGTTTACATGACGGACTGCCTCGCTCAACCTCTGCATAATCTTCAACCTAGTCTCTAAAACTGGGGGATGGATGGAAATCTAAATATGTGACTTACTTAAAATGTGAAAATAAGGCACAATTTATTTTAAATCTTTAAAGGGTTCTATTCATTTACTCATTCTAATTCAAGGAGTCGCCTTTGTACACACCTCTCTCCCTCTCACAACTAAAAGACAGCAACCAATTGTTGTATAACTCCTCCCTTCCCCCTTCAACCTAGCTAACATACAAAGGAAAGGACTTTCTCTATTGTGCCTCTGTAATGAATCTTTGTTAACTAAAACTCGGTTCAGAAATAGTCCCCGTTTAATTTTTTTAAATCATCATACTGAGAGCTGTAAAGACAATGAACACAATAGATTTATTATTATTGCCAAGAAGGTAAAGACAATTTTTGAAAATGCTCTCATTATGTTTTAAGGATTTGGTCTTTCTTTGGCACTGAGGGAAAAAAGCCAAATCAGCATCCTTCCCTCAATCTATTGTCCACCAAAAACACTGATCAAAATATACATAATAATAAAAAAGAACTGACTCTAACCTTTTTCCCCCCTTAAAGTGTCTCTGAGCTGCCCTGTCCCTAAAGCTGTCTGGTTTAGCCTTTTCTTTCTTTCTTTCTTTTTTTTTTTTTTTAAATAATCCAAACACTTTCTACAAAAAGCCTAATCACTATTAGAACATTCATCTCGAAAACATTTTATGTAATGTATTCCCAGTGTACACCTCTTAATCCTGTAAAACAGTTATTAGTGAATGTTGTAATCAACTAGGGAAAAGGGTGAAAGTAGGCACTTAAACTTCAGTTTTAATATAGGTATTGCATGGTTTTTCTCGTTCTCATTTCTAGAAGACGCCAGAGATGAATACCGTTGAGTTTCCTTACACAGCCATCATTCTGGTACAACTACCTCTTTATCCCTTTCACTTAAATTATTCAGATTTAGTTTTCCCTCCCAGTAACAATCACACATTTTACAAAACATATTCCACAATAGGGATAAAAGGCCTTGAATTCCTCCAAACAAGGTCCATTCAGCTCCACAGCTGGATCAGCAGGAACATTTCTTGTACATGCAGAAAGACAGACAAGAAACCAGAAATAGAGATTACCTGTTTGGGGGGTGAGGAGGGAGTATGGGAACTGGGAATAACAGGGTCAGGAGTGTAGAGGACATTTTTCTTTTTTTACACTCTTTGAACCCATAAAAATGTACTATCTTTTCAAAGAACTAAATCAATTTATTCGAAAATTTAAAAAAGCCACCTTTAAACTAAAGGAGTTTCGGGTCCGTTTAATTTAAAAATAACCTGCTTATATCAGGAACATCTGTTTTTGCTCTGCAGTAGGTAAAATACTCCTTTAAATGCAGTCGTGAGCAATGTGCCAGCTAAGCCCTCCTTAATACGGTTAATGTTCCTCCAGACCGCCGCTTTCCAAGGCAGCTCGCATCCTCCGCCCCTCCTCCCCCTGTGCATTCTGAGATCTGCTCTACCGATTCCCACATAAAGTGGGTCCTGGCCGCCATTTTAGAAAGTCATTCACACAAGCCGGACCGCAGGACCATCCATGTGAAAACCTTCCGAAACTGCCTAGGACGATTTCCTCTTTCCTCTCCCTAACCCTTCGTCGTGCAAAGGGGTCAAACTCCGTGCCACAGGCATGCAATGTCTCTGGAATCTACATAATGCGAAATGACACGTCTGGCCACAGAACACAGACGAGCACAACGAATGCTGCAATGCACGTGTTTGTACGTCGGTGCATACGAATTTCCCATGCAGAGACCTAAAGAGAAAGTCCACAAGGAGATTAAAGTGAGAGCATCTAAGTGGGTTTTCCATTCCAATAATCTGCACCTAAATGACTTCTCCACCAAAAACACTGAAGATATTGGGGAGGAGGGTGGGAGGGCGGGTAAGGGGTGGAGCAGCTCCAGGAAGAGAAAGTTCCCATTTGCTTCCCAATTCAGCCCGAGGTCTCCCCTTGCTCCTAGGGCACGGAGGCGAACTTGTGCTCACTGCCTTCCTATCTGCTGGTATCTCAGGCACAGCGTAGTAAACACCGGGAGAGTCCTGGAAGCGCGCACCTCCCCCAGGCCTGCCGAGGACAGCATTAGCAGGTTATGAATGGCCTCACTATTCCCGGCTCCTTTTCACACGCGGACACGCGCAGCCGCGCGCTCCAGCGGCGAAGATTTAATACCCCCGGTAACAGCAACCACCAACAGAATCAATGATCCTCCATTTACAAGTCAGAGCGCAGCTCTGCCGCCGCTGCTTCCATTTCCTTCTCCCAGCGGCTCCACAGCGAGCGACGCAATCTACTTTTCCCATGGTGACTCACTAATAAGGACGCTCCATAATCTCCTTCACTCGCTAGATAGCAAGAGGAATTCAGAGCGAACCAGACTTAAAACCATTCAGGGTCCTGAATATCGTTAGACACAAAGCCAGATCTGCTACGGTCCTTCTCCACGAGCCCCGAGCCTAAGCCAGGCGTCATCCTCAGCCTTTTTTGCACGGAGGCCTGTCGGGGACGGTGCACACGCACTCCACAAGGCACACAGCACTAAATGCTACTAAATAGGTAAGATGTATCGAGAACATCTACTCTTACATTTCACAGACAAAAAATACGCAGGGAAGTTGAAATCCAGCTACACCTTCTCATCGTAAACGGCTTGCATTTCGTAACCATCTGACTAGCGACTGCGGGGCGGGGGCACCATTATCTACAGAAGGCCACTCGGTGACAAGGCCGGCGCGGCCGCGGGAGTGGTCCTGAGGCAGTGCCCCCCTGCGGGAGCCCACCTTCCGTCGCCAGCCCCAGTCCCGCCATCCTCAGCCAGGGGCCGGCCGGGCGCATCAACTTCTGCTCAGACCTGCCCCTCCGGCCGGGCTGTACAAGCAGGACGGCGCCCGCCCTCTCCACGGGCTGTCCAGTCTGGAAGTCCTCCGTGGGAGGTCCCCAGACCCTAGCGGTGTCTTCCCACTTCCGAGAGGCGCCCACACCAGCTCCCGAGCCTTCTGTCTCTGTACCACCCTTCCTCTCGCACAGAAACCTCTCAAAGACACTTCCCGGCGTCCGCAGGGCGCGGGGTGGAAGCCGCTGCGGGACCCCGGAGCTCGCCGCGCCGGCCGGGGGGCTGTCGGACGGGATCAGGTCCCGGGCGAGCCGCGGCTGCTCGGAGCCGGGCAGCGGCGCGAAAGGACGCGGCTCCCGGACCGATGCG
>NW_007731165.1:133189-138983 GCF_000696425.1 Galeopterus variegatus
TGCCCGCCCGCCGAGGCCGAGACGCCGAGTTCCTCGCAGCCGGCGGGCTGAGGAGGGAGGAACGCGGGGCCGGGAAGGAACGCTCGCGCGCTCAGCCCCCGTGCGCAGGCGCGCCGCAAGCCGGCAACCCCTCGGCGCTCGGTCAGGCCTGGGGCGCGGGGTGCGGGGCGAAAGGGGGGACCTCTAGCCCCTCGGACAGGGGTCCCGGGCGCCGTCCTGGTGGAAGGCAAAAGAGAAAGGGGGTTGGTTTTGACAGAGCTGCGGGTCAAAGTGGCTGCCAGGACCCCTTGCCCTGCTCGCCCTGCGGCCAGCTCCTGGCCGTTTCCGGGCACTTGTGATCCCTGCCCGCTTGGGAAAGTGGTCAGAACAAGGCCGCCCTTCTCACCGCCCAGCTAAGCAATGACGACTTCAGCAACCCATCCCTCCCAAGAATCATTGGCTCGTAACAGTAAGCAACTTTTTAATATAGGATCTTGCGAAACCTTTTGCAAGATATCCTTACTGATCGCTACGGTATACAGGAATAGAACTGAAATGAGACACTTGGGAGTCTGATATTGTTCCCCCAGTGCCCCCCTGCGGGAGCCCACCTTCCGTCGCCAGCCCCAGTCCCGCCATCCTCAGCCAGGGGCCGGCCGGGCGCATCAACTTCTGCTCAGACCTGCCCCTCCGGCCGGGCTGTACAAGCAGGACGGCGCCCGCCCTCTCCACGGGCTGTCCAGTCTGGAAGTCCTCCGTGGGAGGTCCCCAGACCCTAGCGGTGTCTTCCCACTTCCGAGAGGCGCCCACACCAGCTCCCGAGCCTTCTGTCTCTGTACCACGAAAGGGGGTTGGTTTTGACAGAGCTGCGGGTCAAAGTGGCTGCCAGGACCCCTTGCCCTGCTCGCCCTGCGGCCAGCTCCTGGCCGTTTCCGGGCACTTGTGATCCCTGCCCGCTTGGGAAAGTGGTCAGAACAAGGCCGCCCTTCTCACCGCCCAGCTAAGCAATGACGACTTCAGCAACCCATCCCTCCCAAGAATCATTGGCTCGTAACAGTAAGCAACTTTTTAATATAGGATCTTGCGAAACCTTTTGCAAGATATCCTTACTGATCGCTACGGTATACAGGAATAGAACTGAAATGAGACACTTGGGAGTCTGATATTGTTCCCCTCAGAGGATCTACCATAAGTTAATATTTAAGCAGAGTAAGGGATTAGAATGCCAATAGTGGCATTCATTCATAATTTAGTTAAGGCATCTAGATAGAGAGGTCGACCTTGTCTTCATGAAAATCAGTCATTAAATGTAAATTTTTGCTTCTGAAAATACTATGGAATTGATTTCTCAGTAAAAGCAAATCAACCTACATTAATATGTAGGATTGGCCATTTACATTTGGCCATTTCTGTGTCACAACCATGACATAAGGAAAGTCAGGCCAGCACACTACTTCCTAAAACTCATGAACTATACATATCTAGTGGCTGCAGTTTTAGTGTTGAACTGACATGCTTTTTTTAAAAAAAGAAAAAAGGTTAAAATAATATTCTTTTAATAAGTTTAAGCTTTTAGAGAAAGACCCATATATCTGCTTCAACAAAGAAAACGACTTCATTCTCTTTATACTTTACTTCATACTACAAATTTTGTTCTGACATGCATTTTTACATGAAGCATGAATTTTCATACAAGCACCCACAGTTTGAGGCACATTTTAAAATATGATGTAGGGGGCTGGCCGGTCAGCTCAGTTGGTTAAAGCACAGCCTTATAACACCAGTGTCACAGGTTCGGATCCCCATACCAGCCAGCCACCAAAAATAAATAATAAATAAATAAATACGATGTAGACTACTGATACTACTACCTCATAGGCTCTGAATTAGCTGAAACCCCTTGGAAAAGACCAAGGTGTCATCACGTAGAACAGAAGAGGCTCACCTCAATTGCATTAAAAAGGGCAACTGACCAAGAAGAGGATTCAGAAAACAGTATCTTGCAATTAGAAGGGCATATCTCACCTAAATACAGCCTTTATTTACAATCATGCTAAAGAAAAATTCAAGGATTGGAAAAAAAAAAAGTAAAGGCTAAAAAGCAAAATCATTAGGACAGAGAATGGTTAAAGTAATGATTAAATACGGTATTTTGTATATACACAGCAATGAAAGGATATGGTAAGAACAAAAAAGAACCAATTAACATGTATTTATAATACTTTATCCAGGGCACAAGAACAAGGAGACATTAAGTGAAAATAAAAAGCAACATGTTTGCCACTAAATCTGTAAAAAATGTAGTTCTCCTAGATTAACCTAAAGGTCTTGCTACAATAATGCTGTTTTCCCATGTAAAAAGCAGAGTAAATACTTCATTTTCATAAATTAACTTGAAATGGGCAAAATTGTTTACAAATACTTTGAAGCCTCCTACCTTCTGGGGAGCAGCAGAAAAAAAACTGCTGTAGAAAATTACTAACATACAAATTGTTAAGCAAAGCTTAAAAGTTCTCACTAATATCTTTAGAGATCATAGAATGTCAAGAAAATTAGGAGCAAATGTCAAATTAAGATAATATCTCAAAAAAAAAAAAAAGTTGGACAGTTAGCTCACTTGCTTGGAGTGTAGTGCTGATAACAACATGGTCAAGTGTTTGGACCCTTTACGAGCCAGCCACCAAAAATAACAAAAAACAAAAACAACACAACAACAACAAAAACCATTTTACCAGAGATTCATCAAACAACTGAGAAACTAACAATTTAAAGGCAAGCAAAATTCCATTAAACATCACTTTATTGCACCTCTTACTCAGATTTTCTTCAAGTCTTAGTCTCATCAAAATACCTGTTTTCAGATCATTAGGGATACCAAAAATAGCAACAAAAGTATTCATTTTAGTTTAGTTTAGTTTTTCGTTTTTTGTTTTTTAATGCAATTACACTTCTCAAAAGAGCATTCTCCAGCTGGCCAGTTAGCTCTGTTGGTTAGAGCAGGGTGTTAGAACATCAGCACCAAGGGTTTGGATCCCCATACCAGCCAGCACCAAAAAAATGAGAGTGAATTCTCAATGTAATAAATGTCAACAGACATCAGCTTAAATAGATATTCAGATTATTTAATTAGTAAGACAAATTTTCTTTTCTGTTCAAATTTTTAATGTGTTCCTATGGTGCCAAAAAAAATGTTACCTAATTTCAAATAAGCAAATACATTTGAATGAAAAATATTTCACATATAGATGCTGGGTTAAAATGAGCAATTCAGGTGGGAATTACACCCATTTCTATAAAAGTTAGTATCTCTAGGTTAAAAGTAATGTCCATGTTCCTTACTGATTCTTTCAGCACAACAAATGCTACTTAACCTTGAACTAAAAAAACACTGTCTCTCTATAATGAGAGACATTATAGTGTAATGGAAGCCCTGGGTTAAGAGTAAAAAATTACAGTTCCAATATTGTCACTGGCTATATGACCTAGGCAAGTCAATTAAATCCTCAAAGTCTCAATTTCCTTATCTACAAAATAAGGATAAAAACACCTGTTTTCTCTATCTAGTAAGATTGCTAGAAATAACAAATGAAATAATGTATGTAAAACTGTTTGGAAATAACACACCATATAAACATCCTGAATACCATTAAATTGATAGTTATTTTCACATTAATATCAAAAGTAAGCATCTAAGCATCAGTTGAAGTTAAAAACACATTTTCCATTGATAACATTTTCATGATTATAGCCAGGTCCTGTAGTCAAATCAATATGTAGTGATTACAGGTCAAGTATGCAGTTCCTTGAATTTTTTTTTTTTTTTTTTTTTTTTTTTTTTTGCTGACCTTTTCTATTGCAAAAGCTCTTAAAAATAACAAAACTGGTAAGTACATGCCCTTTACACAGCCCCACATCAAGAGTTTGATTTTCTCAATGCTTTTCATTTTTGCTGGTAATGCATCAAGAAACACTGGGAAAGCTTTCCTACATTTCTATTCCTGTTACAAATATTTACAGGAGTAGAATTTTTTCATAAGCACTTATCTTTGTATGTTTTCAATAGAAAGATAACCCAGTCTGTTATTCTCTGATATTTTTTATTTATCTTAACAATTCATAATTGATCCTCATTGAAAAAGATGAAAAAGTAGGTTTCAGTTTATGATAAATGGTTGGTGAAGTGAATTTTTTCATTTGAGTATTAAAGATAATTCAGAAAGGTTACATTTAAAGCAGAGCCATTTGGGCCGGCCCGTGGCTCACTCGGGAGAGTGTGGTGCTGATAACACCAGGCCCTGGGTTCGGTTCCCATATAGGGATGGCTGGTTCGCTCACTGGCTGAGTGTGGTGCTGACAACACCAAGTCAAGGGTTAAGATCCCCTTACCGGTCATCTTTTAAAAAAAATAAAAATTAAAAAATTAAATAAAGCAGAGCCATTTGCAAAAGGGAATTAAATAGATTTGTTTTTAATCAGGTCTTATTTTCACACTGTGAGGAGCTGCTGTATTTAGTACTCTAGACATGCTCAAAGAGTTCAGTCATGCATAATGGAAGCTCAGATGGGGAAACCATCTGAACCTCAGACTCAAGCTCTGAATGCTAACCCAGCAACTACAGCAGATAAACTAATATCGCCATTTAAACAGGAAGACAGAATAGTTACCAGATATTTACCAAAAACGTGGTTACAAATTGGGTCCCAACCTATTAAAATTAAGCTGTTTTCATTAGAAAATATGCACTTAAAATAAGCATTTCTTCTTAAAGGCATCGTATAAAGATATATTAATTGGGTCTAAAATGACCAAAGCCCCAATCACATGAGAATTTCACAATATTAACAAACTCCTATTATTAGAATCAGATTTTTTTTTCAAAATAATAGAAAATAAAACAGACAATACCCTACTTACTATCAAAGAGTGTTTGACATCTTGCTGTTTCTGAGGGTCAAAAGGTAAAAGAGAGATCAGCCTATTTTTTTTTTTTTTAAAAGATGACCGGTAAGAGGATCTTAACCCTTGACTTGGTGTTGTCAGCACCACGCTCACCCAGTGAGCCAACTGGCCATCCCTATATGGGATCCGAACCCATGGCCTTGGTGTTATCAGCACCACACTCTCCCGAGTGAGCCACGGGCCGGCCCCTGAGAGATCAGCCTATTAACAGACTTATATTGATATAGCAAGCTCACTCTGGTGAAATTATCTATACTCCAAAAGTCAAACAATGTTAGCTAGCTAGTCCTCTAGATCATTCTTTCAGCAAGCTAGCACTTCATAACCTACTTTACTGTTCAATCCTCTATGGAAGCTAAATAATTTATTCCACAATGTCTTTAGTTTTCCAGAAATGAATGTAATGGCTGATATATTTTTTTAAAACAATTCTTAAGTCTCTACCATTCTCTATCCCAGGAAAGTTGCTGAGAGTAAACTTTTTTCCCTCTGTGACGAAATACTGTTAACATACCTAATATTTAGAATTATTAATGGAATTTACTAATATTTGAATGGAATTTGAATGTAAATAGATTGAAAGGATATTTGCAAATGTTAATCATGGTTAATGTCTATGTAGTAGAATTTGAATTTTTCAAAAAATTTTTATTCCTGTATATTTTCTAAACTTTTTTTTGGATAACATGTATTGCTTTTATAATTACAAAAAAGTTGTAATAAAATTACTTTTGGAAGTCAGCATCTGGGTTACTTTAGTTAAGGGTTCCTCTGAATTGCTGATACCTGACTACTTTAAATCAACATATATATATATATATATATATATATATATATATATATATTTATTTATTT
>NW_007731165.1:139184-142935 GCF_000696425.1 Galeopterus variegatus
ATATATATATATATATATATATATATATATATATATATATTTATTTATTTATTTTTATTTTTTTAAAAAGATGACCCGTAAGGGGATCTTAACCCTTGACTTGGTGTTGTCAGCACTGTGCTCTCTCAACTGAGCCAATCGGCCATGCCATCCCTATATAGGATCCGAACCCGTGGCCTTGGGGTTATCAGCACCACACCCTCCCGAGTGAGCCACAGGCCGGCCCTAAATCAGCATATTTATGTTAACAGATCCCACATCAACAAAATGTTATTACACTCTATGTTAATTCAGAGATTTCGTTCAATTTTTTACGTCCTGCTGCTAATTCCCATTTGAGAAAAAACTTAACCTCTTCACTATAAGTGATATACATCAGACAAAACACTCCAGGTCTGGGAGATTGTAACTTTTAAAACATCAGGAAGCAGACAGAACATAAACAATGCAAATCAAGACTTCTGATTAACTCAGAGAGGACTGGGGATGGCCAGTTATCTCCCTTGGGAGAGTGAGGCATTGATAACACCAAGGTCAAGTGTTTGGATCCCCAACCCCAACACACACACTGGCCAGTCATGTAAATTAATTAATTAATTAATTAACTCAGAGAAGACTATCAAACTTAAAAACAATAATACCAAATAAAATTTGTTTAGTAACTTCTTACATGTGTATTCAGATTTTCAAGGGCTGGGGATGGCCAGTTAGCTCAGTTGGTTAGAGCACAGTCTTATGACCCCAAGGTCATGGGTTCACATCTGTCCAGTCACCAAAAAATGAAAAAAAAAATTTTTTAAGTGAAATTTTCAGTAGATTTAGGGTTTTGTCTCCTGTACTGCTCCTCTCTGTAGTTTGAAGTGAAAAAATTCGAACAAAACTTTATTTTTTACTCCCACTTCCCCCCCAAAATTATGAACTCATTCAAAATGTTTTTAAAGTTTTAATTTTAATTAGATTATTGCTATTTAACAATAATGCTTCTTTAAATCACATAGCCTCAATTTTTGCATTAATCTGCAGGATAGTAATGATTGCTAATTTTATATAATCTTCCAGTTAGGTGAAATCTTTTGACTTCAAACCATGCTCTATTTAAAGACTAGGTAGGACGAGATGCATTTCAGAATTAATTATTTTATTTATTTACAATTATTTTATTTTTAAGCCTTTAAAAAGTTAAATTTCAGTATTTTGATAGAGGGGATATAGACAGAATTTTTTCATGCCATATACTACAAAAGTCTTGGGAAACATCCAACTTATATTTGGAAAATATTTTGGGTGAAAATGCCTCAAGATAACTGGTAAGAATCTGGCACCAACTCCCAATTCCCACTAGGAAGAAAGACGTCCCTTTGTTAGGAACCACTGAGTGTCTCCGCCCAGAGCGAGGCCCGGGACTGACCTGGCATTTGGTGGCGGTCACTCGTGCACACACACCTACAGGCAAGTTAGCCCCCGCCCCCAACTTCAAGCCAAAATGCGGCTGGCCACCCAAAAGTGCCACATTGCAACTGCCACATTGCAACTGCCACGTCAGTCTGTAGGAGCCCCTCAATGTGCTTTCTTCAGGAGCAAGCTCTCTTTTTAAAATCCTACATCTATGAGGATTTGAAGGTACGTCACATATGGGGAGGCGATTACTCCACCCGGGAAACGAAGGTGCTTCCCAAGGAAGTGTGGCAAGGAACAAGTGCAGACGGGAGGAAGTGGCAAGCCTCCATTCCCTGCGAAGGGACTCTTGCTGCAAGAGTCAGGGGCTTGGATGCAAATGGGTTACAAGATAAGTAAAGAGGCTTTTTTGTTGTTGGTTTGGTTTGGCTCTTTGTATTTTTAAGAATCCATAACCCTGGCGACAACTTCCACCACACTCCTAAAGGGAAGGGAAGGTGGGGAGGCACCTAAGAAAGAGTAAATGCGGTCACTATGGTTACCACTGTCCAAGTTCAATTCTGTAAAGGGAGGGAAGGGCACCTAAAAAAGAATACGTGTAGTCATCACGGTTACCACTGTCCAAGCTCAACTCTGCAAAGGGAGCGGAGCGGGGCGCCAAATCCCTCTTTGCCTGCACCCACACACCCAGGACGAACCTAGGGGCCAGCCCCGCCGGCCTGAGCAGAGGAGGGTCGTGGAGCACCGAGGGCCGCTCCAATGAGAGGACACCTTTATTTTAGTTTAATGAGCAAGAACTTTGGCAGCGCCTGATGTAAGCCTGCCTGTGAACCACCCAGTCCTTCGGCCAGGTCTGTTTTCCCAAGTTTAAAGAAGGCTCTATCACACCCCAGTCATCCAATCCAGTCAGGAGCCATTCTAAACATGGCACAGGCAGGAGTGCAAGGACAGCCAGCGACACAACCTCAGCCCCTGGGCACAAAGGGAAGGCTAATCTCCAGCAACCCCTGGAAAAGAATCAATAACCGCTCAAGAGGCTACAGTTTCCGCCAGTGGGTGCTGAGGCAACAGCAGAGCAGAAGCGAGCTAGTACGACGTACTTCACACCAAAGATGCTACCATAAGCAGCGCGGCGAGGACAACCCCGTGCGCAGGCGCAGGCGCGCGGAGCCACACCTGCAGCGCTTCGGCACTACCCCACCCCCCTGCCCTCAAAGGCCAGGGAAGTGCCCCCAACGCGCTTGCGCAACGACGGCATTTGGGGGGAGGGGAGAAACCTGTTCCCTTCATTGTGAGAGAGACCCGCCCCCGCACGGCGAGTGCGCGCGCGCGCACGTACTACTCTCACACTCTCACGCGCACCCACTCTCCGCCCTGTCTGTTGCGCATGCGCCGGGAGCGAGCCGGTGGCGGAGCCTGCGGCTTTCTGGTTGAGTTTCCCTGAGAAGTTTCTGGAAAGACGGTGCGAAAAGGAAGCTGGGGGATGGGACGCACAGGGAAGCCAGCTTTTGAAAGAAAGCGAAAAAATCCAAAGCACACCGCTACTGCCCCATCTCCAACCATCAAGTCACGGCCACAGCAGAGCCCAAGCCCACCGAGACCCTCACGCCAGGGGAAAAAGTATGGGGACCGCAGCAGCCGCTCCTTCCTCGGCCTGTGCCCAGCCCTGAGGCCCCTCACCACGGGGAGCGGGCAGGGGGGAGCGATGAAAAGCCTAGATCCTCCCTGGATGTTCGGGAGGTGGAGAGCAAGCCGCCATCCGCCCTGTGGAGCCGCCTGCGCACGCTGGCCCCGGGCTCCTCGCTGCCCTCTCCTGTGTGCTCAGTACGTTTGGATTTAACGTGGCTGCCAAAGCATTGGCGTGGGGAGGGGTCTTCAGCCCCCTGTTCCGTAATTTCCCCTCAGCTGGGAGGGTCTCTGACTCCCCTTCGCCTTTCTTCATCTTCGTGACCTGGAGCTAATGCTGAAGACCCTAGGGACAGGGAGCTCCCTCCCCCGGCCTGGGAAGGCGTCCTGGGCGGGGGTCGCCAGGTGTGCGGTGCTCCCTTCTTTCCGGTGGTGAAGCCTTTAAGTCAGAGACTCTCCAGAGGGGATAGTTTGGGGGAGCAGCCGAGGGTTCGGCGGGGCGGCGTGGGAAGGTCGGGCGCCTGGCGGGTCACCGGGGAGGCCTCAGGCTCCCGCCGCGCCCGATCAGAACGGCGTCCACGCTCGCGTCGCCGTGCTGGGGGAGGGGTCCGCGGCGCCGCGTGCTTCCTCCTCGCGCCCGCTCTTCGCAGGCCGGCTGCCATTTTGTGGCGCGGCCGCCATTTCGCGCGGCCGCGAGGGGGCGGGGCTGGGGCGGCGGCGGGCGCGGCCC
>NW_007731165.1:143429-152588 GCF_000696425.1 Galeopterus variegatus
TGGGGTCCGCGGCGCCGCGTGCTTCCTCCTCGCGCCCGCTCTTCGCAGGCCGGCTGCCATTTTGTGGCGCGGCCGCCATTTCGCGCGGCCGCGAGGGGGCGGGGCTGGGGCGGCGGGCGCGGCCCCTTTGTTCTTCCTTCTGGTCTTCAGGCCCCGACTTGGGACGGCTCGGCTGCGCGCGCCGTGTGAACTCTGAAGCGCAGCCGGGACGCGCGCAGGAGGGCCCTCTGAGGCCTCCGAGCGTGGGATAGCTCACCCCACCCTTGCAGCACGGGAGGAATACGTTTTGCGAGGGAATGCAGCGTGGGGGTTGCTTTCTGGAGACTTGTGTTGGTGGAGCAGCAAACCCGTTTGCCTGCCATGCCGGGAGCCCTACCGCATGGCGCTCTGCAAATAGAAACTGCAGAGCGTGTCCCCCATCCCGCCCCTGCCTTGTGAGCTGCCGGGGGACTCAACAAAGGCCCTAAAGCCCGTGCAGCCGAGAGGTTGGTCTCTTTGAAAGTAAAGGTGGTGTCTCTTTCATGTGCTGCAGGGCGGAGAACGGAGACGTTGCTTTCCATTGGCTGGCTCTGAAGCACGCCCTGCAAAAAAAACCCTATTTTCAGAGGGGTTTTGTGGCCCGTTTTTAATATCTGAGTCGTGAAGTTGGACAATGGGGAGAACGGAGACGTTGCTTTCCATTGGCTGGCTCTGAAGCACGCCCTGCAAAAAAAAACCTATTTTCAGAGGGGTTTTGTGGCCCGTTTTTAATATCTGAGTCGTGAAGTTGGACAATGGATTGGAATATCTTATTTCTGTCTGTTGAGAACATCTTCCGTTTAACTCTTTAAAATTTCTTATGAGTATGTAAATAACAAACTGATTCAATAAAATTTTATTATGTCCCTTCCAGCGTCATTTCACATCTTGAAAGAGCCAATTTCCTGATTTCAAGGGAAATAGTTAAATGTGAGTCTTGGTGTTTAATGTTAACGCTATGGCTCGAATTAACAAAGCCAGGAAATTCAAGAGTAATGCTGCTAAATTTGTCTTCCAGCCTTGATTTTGTGCAAGGTTTTTTTGTGTAATTTTTTTTTAAGTTTGTTTTTCTTCACAACGGCGGGAGTTCATCAGTGAGCCAGCTCTTCCTGGCTTAAGTCTATTGGTGTCTCAGCAACAGTAGTTTTTTTTGTGTGCTTTTTAACTATGTATAATTATAGGGAGTTGGTTATCTGTTTCAGTAATAGGAGGGTAAAGCTCGTAGTAATGAGATGAAAAGGTAAAAAAAGTATTTGTTGTTGAGGGAACCGATCAGCATTTGATGGCTTCCAGATGAAAGAAATATCTGAAAAGACGCTTTTAAATTCCAATTTTTGTCTTATTTCCAAATGGCTAAAAGCATTGCATAGAGCTTTAAGTATTTTTTACTATATTTCAAGATTCTGTAAATGTTTTGAAATTAACTATATGTTAAGTGGTTTTTGATGCTGTCTTCTTATATTGTTCCCTTAATTAGCTGGACAGTTGAAGTTCAGAGAATGATTGCCTAACACTTCTTTGTACATGCTAGAAGGATCTGTTTAAACAATTCTGATTCCTAGGGTTTGTTTTTATTTATAAAACACATACTTTGCACTTTTAACCATTACATTGAACACAAAAAGTACATCCATTCTTGTACAAAAATGGTATCAATTTGTACTTTTTTTGAAGAGTAGACGGTATTTACACTGTTAACCTCTCCATTATGACCAATGGGGTACATTTGCAAAACAGCTGAACAGAAATTCGGGAAAAACCTGCTCCCCCACCCTAATATTGTCCTCAAAATATTTTCCAGTTTCCAATACTGAGCATTCCAAACACTGTTGAACAGTGAACTTCAAATGTGCAGAGAGCCATGGTCAGATAACAAATTTTCAATCACCACAATCTCATGATCTGACCCAGAGATGAAAAGGCGTTTGTATACATAGTCCTAGGTCTCATTTGAGTTTGTTAAGCCAGACAGAAGTAGGGAATTCTAGAATAGCCAGTTCATTGCTCTTGTAGTTTTTCTTTCTTATTCTAAAACTGAGGTGTCTGAGTTAACTTAAACCGCATTTGTCTTCCCTTAAAACAGGGTGAGTGTTAACCAGAACCTTTGATTACACCCAGATCCTTGAGAGAGTCAGTGCAACATAGAAATAGTGTGTGCTGGGCCCCCTAGGGCTCATGCCTTTGTATTTATTTTTTGGTATTTGGTGAAGTTCATGTGCTACTTTTGTGAACAATAGATGGAAACACTAAGTATATCTATCCATTTGTTCCAGGAAAAGACAGCTTTTCATGCAAAATTCTGGCACAGGAGGGAATTTAGAACAATAATAATAACCTTTTCCTGGTAAAGATAAATGAGCTCTTTTAGAGACTTTGGCAATATGGGAAGTCCTTCAAAATATTTCTGGCAGCAGTTAGCATTCCCACGTACTGTAATACTTTTTTCCCTTTTGAGGCAAAACATTCAGGTAGTTAGTTGTAAAATGCTTCCCCTGCATTTCAGAAGGATTGGAGTTCAAGGAGCAAATTCTTGCAGCTAATGGTATCCTTAGAAAAATAGAAACACATCTGTAAAAGTAAAAAATACTCACGGGACACCCAACATCTGTTTGTCCTGCAGAGTACAAATAGTTATACCTAAAGCAAAATTATATCTTGACAACTGTAAGGATTATATCAAATATGTAGATTTATAATGTTGGCATCATGGCTCAAATGACCTAATTAGATAATACATCAAAAAGCCTTCGAAAGGTCAGGATTTTTATTCTCTGTGAATTTAACAATTTTTAAGCATCAGCCATGTGCCAGATGCTATTCTGCATGCTTAACTGAATAAAAATAAAGATCCCTGTTCTCATGGAGCTTATCCTGGTGGAGGATAGATGGAAGAAGCTGACAGTAAATAAGAAAATTCAATAATAGGAGTGGTAAGTGCTATGTTGAAAATACAGAGAAGGATAAGAAAGATGAAGTGTGGGCCAGCCCATGGCTCACTTGGAGATGACCGGGATCTTAACGCTTGACTTGGTGTTGTCAGCACCACTCTCTCCCAAGTGAGCCAACCAGCCATCCCTATATAGGGATCCGAATCCGTGGCTTGGGTGTTATCAGCACCACACTCTCCTAAGTGAGCCACGGGCCGGCCCTTACTGATCATCTTTAAAAAAAAGAAAAGAAAAGAAAGATGAAGCGTGTCTTGCAATTTTAAATGGGGTAGTCAGGATAGGCCTTAGGAAGATATTTATGAAGATCTGCAGGAGCTAAGGGAGCAAACCATGTAGATATATCTAGGGAAGAGGTTCGAGACAGGAAACAGCAAGTGCAAAGGTCCTCAAGTAGGAGCATGACTGGCAGATATGAAATAGTGCAAGGGGCTGGCTGGTTAGCTCAGTTGGTTAGAGCGCAGCCCTGTAACACCTAGGTCATGGGGTTGAATCCCCTTACTGGCCAGCCTCAAAAAAAAAAAGACAAGGGAATGGGTGTGGTTTAAACAGTCAGCAAGGGTGAGTGTATAGGATATGATCATGGATGTCAAGGAGGCAAAGGGTATGGGGGGCAGATCTGTGGAAATTTGTAGGCCGAAAGTGAGAGGACTTTGACTTGTAATTGGCATGGATGTGGTGTTTGAGTTTTAGGAGGATTGCTCGAAGTGTTGAGAATGAGAGCCAAGGGTAGAAGCAGAAGCCTAGTGCATAGACTATTTCACTAATCCAAGTGAAAGGTGAGGGTGGCTCTGATGACCAAGGGATCCTGGATATATTTTGAAAGTGAATGTAAAAGGACTTTATGATGAACTGAACGTGGGATTGATAAAAAGAGGAGTCAAGAATGAGCCCAAAGTTTTTGACCTGGGCAACTAGAAAGAGTTGCAGTCAAAGAAGACTGGGTAGAACAGTTTTGCGGGGGAATATTAGAAGTTCAATTTGAGCATGTTCGATTTGAGGGGTTTGTTAGATAATCAAATGGAGATTCTAGCTAAGCTATTGGTATGTGAGTCTTGAGCTCAGGAGGAAGTTTTGGAGATACATTTTATATATATCCTTTTATATATTATGTATGAAATATATATATTGTGTGTACATGTGTGTTTCGCGTGTTTATGTGTGTGTGTTTTGGGGAGTTGTCAGACTGTAGGTAGCATTTAAGGCCTGAAACTGGATGAGATCACCAGTGTAAATATAGAAGGAAAGAGAATCAAGGAAGTCCTGGGGAATTCCATGCTTAAGAGGTCTGTGAAGACAGGAACTTGCAAAGTAGACTGAGAAGGAGCAGCCAGTTAGGTTTTCCTTAGGAAGTCAAGTGAAGAAAATGAAGGAGGAGCAAGTGATCAGCTGTGGAATGCTGCTGAAACATTAATTGAGGCCTGAGAATTTTCCTAAAGCTCAGACAGTTTTAGATCCCAACATGGCTTCAGTCCTGCTTACTCCAACATTTACAGTGCTGGGCACATGAGTGTTAATATTACCTCTTTTACTTTTTTTCTTTTCTTCAAAGCCTATGTCTTTGGAAAAGTATAGTACTTCCTGTAAAATCTGCAAATTCTGAACTTGGAGTTTGGTCAGTAGGACAAAATATCGAACAGAGAGATTTTCCTGGAATTTATGTAACCATCAGCACTCTCCAGTGATCTGAGATGATTCAGCCAGACATGGCAGTGCTTAGAGACGCAGAAAAAAGCAGACTTTACCCTTCTCAAGTGTACACCTCAGTCATGACTGATGGCTTCGTATATTTAGTTGGACTTCCTTGAAAGGCTTTAGAGCAACAAAGGCACACTCATTCCATCACAAGAATGATAATGCCCAAAGAGTTATGGTATTTTTCCTTTTAACAGCTTTTCTTCCCCGTAATAACTTCGTATAGCATACATTATACGAAGTTATACGACTTGTTTGAGGCCTATTTATCATTTCTTCTAGCCTATTCCTTCCTTTTGGAATGGGAATGTGTACCCAATGTCAATTGCAGCATTGTATCTTGGAAGTAGATAAATTTGTTTTTGATTTTTGCAGGTTCACAGCTGGAAGAAGTTTTGCCTTTGATCTCAGATGAGACTTTGGACTTTTAAGTTGGTGCTGGAACAAGCTAAGACTTTTGGGACTGTTGGGATGGAATCTGGGGACTGTTGGGATGGTATTTTGAGAGGGACATGAATTTGGAGGGCCAGGGACAGAATAATATAGTTTGGATATATTGGTCCCCCCAAGCTCATGTTGAAATCTGATCCCCAATGTGGCGGTGTTGGGAGGTGTTTGGGTCATGGGGGCAGATGCTTCATGAATAGATTAATGCCCTTCCATGGGGGGTGGGTAGTGAGTGACTTTTCAGGCTATTAGTTTTTGTGAGAGCTGGTTGTTTAAAGGACACTGGCACCTCCACTCCTTCTCTCTCTCTCTCTGCTTCCACCATCCACCACGTGACACTCTGCTTTGCTGTGAAGAGTCACTACCCATCAACAAAGCTCTCACCATGTGTTCATTGGACTCTGGACTTCCCAGCCTCTGAAACTGTAAGCAATAAATATGGTTTCTTTATAAATTACCTAGTTTGAGGTATTTTGTTACAAGCAACAGAAACAGCCTAATACACGGAGTGACAGAAAGAACTACAGGGAACACCAAAAAGACAGCATCTGTCCCAGCCCCAGGGGTGAGGTGCGGACGCGACACCAAGGGTTGTGATTCCGTTGCCGGTCCCGGTCCGGTGCGGGCGCGACACTGAGGGTTGCGATCCATTGCCGGTCATGAAAAAAGACAAAAAGGAAAAAAAAAAGAGATTTATTTCTCCTGTCAGAAGAAGATGAAAAAGTAAGTGTGGTATCCATTATATTGTGGAACTTGAAACCATTTGTACAAATATCATGCTGGACATTTATTTCTAACCATTGGTTATAGTTCTGCCTTTTGAGGAAACAGAACCAGTTTTTCTTTTTTTTGCGTGTGTGTATGTGACAAGTTCTCTATTTCAATTTAAATTTATCTGTATGCTGGGCCGGCCCGTGGCTCACTCGGGAGAGTGCGGTGCTGATAACACCAAGGCCCCGTGTTCGGATCCCACATAGGGATGGCCGGTTCGCTCACTGGCTGAGCGTGGTGCTGACAACACCAAGTCAAGGGTTAAGATCCCCTTACCGGTCATCTTTAAAAAAAAAAAAAAAAAAAAAATTTATCTGTATGCTGAACATTCCTGGTTCATCTGTTCTGCATTTGTTCGGTAAATATTTGAATAGGAGAAGTTTGTTGCAAAAGGAGAGGATGAAAAATGAAGTGGAAGCTGGTAAGGGATGAGTAGCTGGGGAAAATGAAATTAAGAGAAGTTTGTTTGTGGCTGGCCTGTATGGGGATCCGAATCCTTGACCTTGGTGAGCTAACCATCCAGCTGTTTGTTTTTAAGGTAGAAGAAATTACAATACTTGTGGCACAACACTGCTGATGGAGTAGGGAATTGATGTGGGTGGGAGCGAATAGAAAGAATTGACTAGATGATCCATGTCCTTAGGGTAGGAGAGAGGGGCTACATAGTTGAAGGAATTGGCTTTAGATAGGAGTATAAATAGTTCATCTAGTAGAGGTCTGCAAGACAGACTCTGTGGGGGCAGATGGTAGCAAGCAGATGTGGTTGAGTGAGTCCACGCAAGAAATGACACTAATTTACAGAGTCGAGATAATCAACTTCATTTTTCCAGCTTAAGGTAGGATACAGTACACCAGCCGAAAGGATTTGGATTCCATTTCTATGTTCTTGGGCAAGTTACATAAACATTTTTAGCAGGATCTTGTGTGTTTTATTTCCCATTGAATGGTCATCATTTAGACTAGTGCCTGGCAAACAGTAGTTGCTCAATAATATTCATTGAATTAGTTTTAGCAATGAATCTGTTAACTATACTGTATCTAACCCGTAGCTAGGCCTTATCTACCCCACAGGGTTGTTTTGAGGATCCAGTCAAACAAGATAATAGATGTAAAAGTGCTTTAAAACCTGAGAAATGCTATTCAAATCTGTTTATGTTAGAGTTGATAAAATCCAGTGAGTTTTTTGATTCCTTAAATGGATTTTTTTTCCTTAGAGACATATACCAAGACCTAAAGATTCTGTCAATTGGTTTGAAACTCAGAATGGAATAAATTTCACAAAATATTTGGCCCTATAAACCACATAGTGTTACAGAACTGATGGAAGTATACAAAGGCCAGAAAACCATCTAAGTCAATTAGCATATGTGAATGGCATAAATTAAGTCCCAAGTTGCATTTATGTTACCGTACCCAAGTCTGGCTGTCTGCCTGCCTGCCAGCAAACAGAAACACAACTCAAAAGTCAAATGGTTGGTGAAAAGGGAAGGCAGATTTATTCAGGACTGGTAACCGGAAGTGGATGGTGGTATGTTAACTCATCTCATATTCTCGAGCTAACCAAGGGGTTTTTTGGGTTAAGAAGTGGGGAGCAACAAGTAAGAGGGGGAGATGTGTAAGGGGCCTGGTGCAAATTTTCATCAAGGCTCCATCTGGCTTGATTTTAATTTGCTTCAGGGGGGAGTCAGGATAGCTTTATTGATGTCTTCCTTGGTTTTTCAGGGTCTGAAAAACAGCTCTTCTCTTATGTAATAATGTCATCCTGCCCCATAGCCAAATGTTCCAAATATCAAGTAACCATGGGAAAAGAGGAAACTCAGAGAAATGCATGCTAAGGAAAAAAAAAAAAAAAACTGTGTCTTTTAAATTTTTCAATTTTCCTAAAGCTCAGGCAGTTTTAGATCCCAACATGGCTTCAGTCCTGCTTACTCCAACATTTACAGTGCTGGGCACATGAGTGTTAATATTACCTCTTTTACTTTTTTTCTTTTCTTTCGTTTTTTCCTGTAGATTATAATTTCCAAAGCAAATACAGTACTGGAATTGTGCATTTAATTTTCTATGTAAAAGGGCTGGCTCGTGGGGCCAGCCTGTGGCTCACTTGGGAGAGTGCGGTGTTGATAACACCAAGGCCACGGGTTCGGATCCCATATACGGATGGCCGGTTTGCTCACTGGCTGAGCGTGGTGCTGACAACACCAAGTCAAGGGTTAAGATCCCCTTACCGGTCATCCTTAAAAAAACTCAGTCATTTAGAGCATGTAACACCAAGGTCAAGGGTTCAGATTCCTGTACAGGCCAGCTACCAAAAACAAAACAAAAGAAAAGAAAAACCTAGGGAACAGAATGAAGTTGTTTTGTTTTGTTTTTTCCTGACTGGTAAGGGACTCACAACCCTTGGCATGGTGTTGTCTGCACCACGCTCAGTGAGTGAGCGCACCAGCCATCCCTATATAGGATCCGAACCTGCGGCCTCTGTGCTACCAGCACTGCACTCTCCCGAGTGAGCCACGGGGCTGGCCCAAGAATGAAGTTTTAAGTATATGGATGTTTCTGCTGAAGATTCCTTAATTCCTTCCTAACTAGCTATACCCCAGGAAATTGCACTTATTTATTTTCATGATAAATCTAATGTTGTCTTCCCAAATATATAGGACTGATCTGGACCAAAGTTCTGGCTGATAACTAAGGCCAAAAAATCTCATTCAGTGTATTTCCATTTTCTAATGTATTCCAGTGGCTAGAGTAAGTGATATACTTGATTGCGGAAGTTTGAAGGCAATTTCTTACCTGCTGAGGTTTTATTCCTAGGAGAAAAGCCCTTATCTTTGGTCCTAATGGAGTATCTGCAAGGAGAAGTAAATAAACTCATGCCATCATTTTCACATTTTTCATCATTATGACTGGAGATTAAGATATTACATAATTAGCCAAGGTCATACAAGAGGATTCAGTAAACAATTTAGGATTAAATTAGGAACTCATTGGGATTCCCATATGTGTTTTTAAGTGTTAGAATAGGGGGATGCTTAATTAGGCAACTAGCCTAGTTCCTGCTGTTACCCAGCACCAGGCCTTTCAAGATTACTTAGGAAAAAATGTTCAATTCTCAGAAAATCACAGAAGCCAAGTTCAGATTGAGGAAAGATATTTGCTGAGTAATGCAACTCAGTCCCCTACCTTGTAAAGCTGGAAGTACCATATGGGTTTTTCTAATTAGCCCCACCAGATTTTTCTTTTCTTTTTTTTTTTTTTTTTTTTTTCCCCCCCCCCCCCCCCCCCC
>NW_007731165.1:153578-156732 GCF_000696425.1 Galeopterus variegatus
TTTTTTTTTTCCCCCCCCAATTTTTTTTTTTTTTTTTTTTTTTTTTTTTTTTTTGACGCCCACCCCTCCCCCCCACCAGATTTTTCTAAGCATGATTGTGCATCATGAAGCTAACCATTCTGCCTCTGGGGATTTATACATTCTCAGTGAAATTTCTCCACACCATCTGATGTGATGATAGTCCATGCAAGTTTCCTGTGCCCCACTTCTGGGTCATGCAAAAGGATTGATCCACATGATCTTAACCTATTTTTCCCCCCACTGCCTCAGTGGTGACACCCACAAAGTATATCTGCCCTTGCAGTAACACCAGTTTATCTTGTACCTTGCACTGGGCACTTTTTAATCTGAAGGATCTCAAAAGTCCTTTGCAAACATTAATTATTCTTCATAAATACCTCATTGATACTAGGCTGCAAGACCTACTAACCCCATTTTATGATTGCACATCCCAAAATAAAGAGATGGAAGCTCTTCTCAAGTCTACTCAAAACAAGGACAAATCTGGGTCATGAGCCCAGCTCCACTCACCTACTTAAAAACTGGCCGTTGGGGGCCGGCCCGTGGCTCACTCGGGAGAGTGTGGTGCTGATAACACCAAGGCCCCGGGTTCGGATCCCATATAGGGATGGCCGGTTTGCTCACTGGGTGAGCGTGGTGCTGACAACACCAAGTCAAGGGTTAAGATCCCCTTACCAGTCATCTTTTAAAAAAAAAAAAAAAAAACTGGCCGTTGGTGGTTGGCTTGTTAGCTCACATGGGGGAGAGTGGTGCTCGTAACACTAAGGTCAAGGGTTCCGATCCCCTTACTGGCCAGCTGCCAAAAACGAAAAACCGTAACTGTCCCTTGGGCTCTGTGAAAACTAATTTCCTCTCTCTCCAACTTCCCCCGTTACTCAGGAAACACTTAAAAGTATCTGTGAGTGCTTCTCCAAAATGCCTAGCTTTCTTCTGCCATAGATTTGGCTTCTGTGCCTTCCTGCCTAGCTAAATGCTAAATGTGGGGATTTTTTGTGCTTGAATTCACCACTGGCAATTTGTCAAAAAAACAAAACAAACCAAAAAAAACCATTTACACTAGCATGAATGTGTATACCATCATCAAAAGCAATTCAGGCCTTTTCTGACCCCTTTTTTTTTTTTTCTTTTAGGACAAACAATATATTGATTCTGTTTTGGGTCACGGTTGGACTTTGGCATTATCTTAACCAGTGCTGCCCTCTTGAGGTTGCAGATGCAGCTGTCCTTACCAGAATCTAGATTAGACTAGTGTGAGAATGAGCAGAGATAAGGACCAAGTGGTCACTGTCATGATACAGTGAGAAACATTTGCTTGTCTGCTTTCATATGGTAATGAGGTGAAAAGAGGACTACTAGGGAGCCAGAATTATTTCTACCATTGCCTCAGTAGGTAGTCTCAGGCCAGTCATTTTCCCTCTGTGCCTCAACTTCCCCATCGATAGAATGGGAGCTACTGGCCTAGCCCAGGGGTCAGCAAACTGTCTGTAAAAGGCCAAGTGATAAATATTTTAGCTTTGGTGGGCCAGATTGTGGCAACTACTCAACGCTGCATTTGTAGCTCAGAAGCAGCTATAGACAATATGTAAACAAATAAGCATGGTGGTATTCTATGCTTTATTTTTATGGACACTGAATTTGAATTTCACATAATTTCCACATATCATGAAATAGTATTTTGATTTTTTTTTTTTTTTTGGCAGCTGGCCAATACAAGGATAGAACCCTGGACTTTGGTGTTATCAGCACCATACTCTAACCAACCGAACTAACCATGCAGCCCTTTTGATTTTTTTTTTTAACCATTTAAAAAATGTAAAAATTATGTTTATCTCCCAGGCCATAGAAAAAATGCAATGGGCTGGATTTGGCCTAGGGCTAAAGTTTCCAACTTCTGCACTGCTTAATCTCAAAGGGCCCTTCCAACATAGTCTTAGAGAATTTTAAGAGCTGACTTAACTATATTTCCCTCTCATTTATTTTTTTGGGAGATGGGGGTGACCTAATACGTGCTTATCTCGTGTGATATGAGAGACGTTATAAGAGTACTTGAAATGTAGCTAATCTGGGGCCAGCCCATGGCTCACTTGGGAGAGTGTGGTGCTGACCATACCAAGTCAAGGGTTAAGATCCCCTACCGGTCATCTTTAAAAAAAGAAATGTGGCTAATCCAAGTTGAGGTAGGCCAGAAGTGAAAAATATATATAAGAGTTTGACAATTTAAATAAAGAATTTAAATTATCATTAATATTTTTATATTGATTATATGGTTTATTTTTTTTTATTTTTTATTTTTATTTTTTTTAAAGATGACCGGTAAGGGGATCTTAACCCTTGACTTGGTGTTGTCAGCACCACGCTCACCCAGTGAGCCAACCGGCCATCCCTATATGGGATCCGAACCCGGGGCCTTGGTGTTATCAGCACCACACTCTCCCGAGTGAGCCACGGGCCGGCCCTTGATTATATGTTTTAAACAACATTTTTGATATATTGAATTAAATAAAATATTAAAATTAGTTTTACCTGTTCCTTTTTACTTTTTAAATGTGGTTACTAGAAAATTTTATTTTATTATTATTTTTTTAAAAGGTGACTGGTAAGGGGATCTATTTTAATCCATTTTGTGTTGCTATAACAATTACCTGAGACTGGGTAATTTATAAAGAAGAGAGTTTTATTTGGCTTACGATTCTGGGACAGCTGCATCTGGCACGGGCCTCAGGCTGCTTCTACTCATGGCGGAAAGTGGCAGGCAGCCGGCGGGTACAAGCAGATCACATGGCGACAGGAAGCGAGAGAGAGGCAAGAGAGAGAGAAAAGGTGCCAGGGTCTTTTTAAGCAACGAGCTCTGGAGGGAAATAATAGAGCAAGAACTCATTAATCCTTCCTCCCCCAGGGAGAGCATTAATCCATTTATGAGGGATCCACCCCCATGACTCAATCAGTTTCCAACACTGCCACACTGGGGATCAAATTTCAGTTTTGGAGGGGACAACACATCCAAACTCCGTCATTCCGCCCCAGCCCCCAAAAACTCGTGTTCTTCTCACAAACAAAATACAATCATTCAGGGCGGGCCTGTGGCTCAGGCGGGAGAGTGCAGGGCTGATAACATCAAGGCCACGGGTTCGGA
>NW_007731165.1:157546-158686 GCF_000696425.1 Galeopterus variegatus
GGGCACAATTGGGCATCTGGGCCCCCAAAGCATCAGGCAGCCTCATTCCGACAGCTCTGCCAGGTGCAGCCCAGTGGGCTGCATTGGTGCCTGCAACTTTTCCAGGCTGGTGTTCCACTCTGGTAGCTCCATAAGTCTGGGGTCTCCATGGTGGTCCCACTGCCTTGGCTTTACTAGACATTTCCCTGGTGGGGGCTCCCTGTGGGGTCTCCAACCCCACTTTCTTGCTCGGCATTGCTCTAGTAGATGGCCTCAGCAGTGGCTCCACCCCTGCAGCAGGTCTCTGCCTGGGCTCCCAGGCTTTTCCATACATCCTCTGGAATCTGGGTGGAGGCTGCCACTCCTCCACTGCTCTCACGTCCCGTCCTGCTGGCCTGCGGACTTAACACAATGTGGATGCCACCGAGGTTTCCAGCCTCTACTCTGCAGGGCTGCTGCACGAACCACACTTGGGGCCATTCCAGTTGGAGCAGCTGGGATGCAGGGAGCAGGTTCCCGAGGGCAGCTGCGCCCCAGGTCTGTCCTCCAGTATAATTCAGTCCTTCTAGGCCTCAGGGCCTGTGATGGGTGGGGCACACTTCCAGACTTCTCAAATGCCTTTAGGGCATTTTTCCATTGTCCTGGTTCTTAGCATCTGGCTGCCTCACCACCAAGATAATGTCTTTAGTAACCAGTTTATCTGCTTCACCCCCGATGATGACTCAATCAGTTTCCAACACTGCCACATTGGAGATCAAATATCCACATGAGTTTCGGAAGGGACAATACATCCAAACTCTATCAGGATTTTAACCGTGACTTGGTGTTGTCAGCACCACTCTCTCACAAGAGAGTGAGCCAACCGGCCATTCCTATATAGGGATCTGAACGCATGGCCTTGGTGTTATCAGCACCACACTGTCCCAAGGGAGCCATGGGCTGGCCCCTAGAAAATTTTAAATTACGTATGTAGTTTACATTATGTTTCTATTGGACAGCACTACTCTGGAAGATTACTTGTTTCGTTGATTAAAGAGTTGTCCCTCGGACCGGCCCCTGCTGACAGCACCAAGTCAAGGGTTAAGATGACCTTATTGGTAATCTATAAAAAAAAAGTTGTCCCTCATTCAGTCATTTATTTATTTATTTATTTATTTATTT
>NW_007731165.1:158844-159886 GCF_000696425.1 Galeopterus variegatus
TCCGAACCCTCGGCGGGAGCGTCGCCATGCTCCCAAGCGGCGCACTGTAGCAGTGCGCCACTGGGCCGGCCCCAAACTCTATCAGGATTTTAACCATGACTTGGTGTTGTCAGCACCACTCTCTCACAAGAGAGTGAGCCAACTGGCCATTCCTATATAGGGATCTGAACACATGGCCTTGGTGTTATCAGCACCACACTGTCCCAAGTGAGCCATGGGCTGGCCCCTAGAAAATTTTAAATTACGTATGTAGTTTACATTATGTTTCTANCTTGTTTCGTTGATTAAAGAGTTGTCCCTCGGACCGGCCCCTGCTGACAGCACCAAGTCAAGGGTTAAGATGACCTTATTGGTAATCTATAAAAAAAAAGTTGTCCCTCATTCAGTCATTTATTTATTTATTTATTTATTTATTAATTCAACTTTTTTTTATTGAGAGCCATCTGTAGGCCTGATAGCAGAGAGGTACCCTTGGGAGCAGAGGTGGAGGACAGGTTAAAAATTTCAATATAAGACTTTTTTTTTCTTAATTTGAAGTCAATTGATATGGAAAAATTTACGACTCAAAGATTTATGTCCTTAATGCAGAAGAACTCTTAAAAATGAATTAGAAAAATCTAAGCAGAAATTTGGTAAAGGACTTGAGCGGATAAGTCACACACCCCAAAGAAACACACGCGGTTAGTAAGTACATTCTAAGATGATATTGTAGGGGGCGGGGCTGAGGCCTACAGACCCTGCCTTAGGACGCTGGGCTTTGGCTCCATTGCTTGACGGGTCATTTTGTCCCTCATTTAAATGCAATATCCTTGGGGCTGGCCCGGTGGCGCACTCGGTAGAGTGCGGCGCTCCCTCCGAGGGTTCAGATCCCATATAGAGACCGGTCGCTCACTGGTTGAGCGCGGTGCCGGCGCGACGCTGAGGGTTGCGATCCCGTTACCAGTCACAAAAAAAGACAAAAAAAAAAAAATGCAGGGCCGCCCCGTGGCTCACTCGGGAGAGTGCGGTGCTGATAATACCAAGGCCCCGGGTTCGGATCCCA
>NW_007731165.1:161019-163905 GCF_000696425.1 Galeopterus variegatus
AAAAAAAAAAAAAAAAAAGAAAACTGGGCCTTACCCCACCTTATCTTACTGTATAACTTGAGTAAGTCATTTCCCTTTAGTTTCCTCATCTGCAGTATGAGGATTAAAATTATTCTGCGTATGTCGCAGAACTAGGAAAGCGTGTGAGTGCTTGTGAGCTCTGCAGTGCCCTAGCAGTGTCCGTAATGTGAGAAGCATTAGTCTTGATCGATTAGCTGCCTCTAGGCTCACACTGACGAGCGAGCTGTACCTTCAGCTTCAATGTTGCTGTCACTAGTGCCCTAAAATCTCTTTACTCCTACTGGCAATTGCACACCAAGGACCCACCCTTCCTTTAGTGACAGCTGGTCCAAGCCTCCCAACTTTAGTTGTCTCACGTCATGTAGGCCGACTTACTAAGCCATTCCTGTCCTATAGTCAGCTCCAAGGGAGTGCCTAGATGGATTAAACCCACACGCCTCACCCGGTTGAAAAATAGTCACCATTCCTTGCAGTGGTTATTCAAATGTGTAATGCTTAGTTTCACTTCAGGACTTTGTCTTTGTTTCCTCCACCTGTAACACTCTTGCTTAAGATCTACACATGGAAGCCTCCTTAATATCGTTCAGACATCACTTCCTCAGGCCCTTTCTGACTATCAAGTATCCTCCCCCCACCATTACCCTTTACCTTTCCCTTGCTTTATTTTTCTTCCCTGTACTTATCTCTGCAATCTCCCATTTACCTGTTTTTGTCTACATCTCCAACTTCTCGTGCCTAGAAGAATGTCTGGCAACAAGCACTCAGTAAAATGAATCTCCCCAGCCTTCTCGCTCCCAGCTTAGCCACCTCACGGAGCATTCCTACTCCAGCCAGTCCAAGCTCAGTACTTACCCCTGTGAGTGTTCATGCCTCATGTAGGGCCAGGGCCTCTTCTGGGTACCTTGTGACTGCTTCTACTGCCATACAACATTTTTTTTTTTTTAAAAGATGACCGGTAAGGGGATCTTAACCCTTGACTTGGTGTTGTCAGCACCACGCTCAGGCAGTGAGCGAACCGGCCATCCCTATATGGGATCCGAACCCGTGGCCTTGATGTTATCAGCACCGCACTCTCCCGAGTGAGCCACGGGCCGGCCCACAACAACATATTTTTTTAATTACCTGTTCGTTGGATGCTATATCAGAACAGTTATGAAAAACAAAATAGGTAGTTCAAATGGAAATAAATTTCATGTAGGCAGTTGATTGCAAAAGTGTTGAAAGGGCTAGAAGACCGAAAGCAGGAAAGAGTCCAGAAGCCTACCCTTACAACGCTGACGGGCCATCATTGCTCAGATCCTGGCCATTGGGTGGCTGCCCTGGAACAAAGAACTGCCCTGCCCTGTTGCCTGGAGAACCAACCAGTTCAGCTAGAAGAGGAAGTCACTTGACTGACATGTCCGTCATGGTGTGTCAGAACTTCTTGAGGACTGAAATTTTTGTTTATCTTTGTATCTACCTCAGAGACACAATCAGTGAATTGTTGAATTGAATTCCATAGCCACTTCCCACAATGTGTTTTCTCTTCCCTTTCACCTTGCCAATACTATCCATCCTTCCAGCTCTACCTGAAGATTCACCTCCAAGAATATATCCCCGTCCAGCCCCAAGTGGTCTCTGAGATCCTGTATGAAGAAGCATTTTCCTCATTGTCACTCATTTTGGCCTTTGCACATGTTCATGCTGTTCATAACTTACCTCCTTGCTACATGGTACACTTCTATAGGGCAGGAACTCTTTCGTATAGAACTTGAGAGTTGGAAGGGGTCTTAGCGTTTATCTGTTCCAAACCTCTCACCTAATGTCTGAGTCCCCTTTACGACGTGTCTGATAACTTCTGATTCGGTCTCTTGAAGACCTCTAATTCTAGGGCTCTCCCTACCTAACGAAGACTGGCTCAGCAGAGGAATATAAGAAGATGCTAGATACAATGTTGCTGAATTCAGGCTACTTCTCTCTTAAGACTGAGTCAGTCCTTGGCTGGGTGTAGCATGCAGAAGAGGCAGAACACTGAGAACTGAACAGCTTTTTGGCTAAAAATGCTGGAGAATGTTCCCAACAAACTTATGTCCAGGCTGCAGTTCATGCGTTGTAATTCAGCTCTTGCCCACTGTTATTTAGGATAAGCAAATTACAAAACAAGTATCTCTCTTTTCCTCCCCTAGGAAAGGCTAGGGAGAGTAATCATTTAGGATAATGTTCAGATACAGGGCTAGTCAGAGGTCTTATCCATAAAGCCAACATTTAGAAGGAGCTTTGTAGCTTACAAAGCCCTTTCTAATACTTCAGCTCTTTAGAACTTTTTGATGTAGGCAATATTATACTAACTCTCTTAGAGAGGAAAACTGAGACTACAACTAAATCCTTAGGTGGCAGAGCCAGCACTCAAACTCAGGTCTCTGGCTTTAAAAAGTCTAGTGCTCTGTTTTCACTAAACTAAACAGTTGTTTATCTAAAAACACCTGCCACGCCAAGTAGAGTTCACTCTGTTGTGTAAAGGCTGAATTTGGCCCTGGAAAAAGAATCGGGGTCAACCAGTAGGTATGTGTATTAGTCTGTTTCTGTTGCTTATAACAAAATACACAGAGCTGGGTAATTTGTAAGAAAATGAAATTTATTGCTTGCAGTTTCTGAGGCTGGGAAGTCCAAAGTCCGGGGGACTCATCTGGTGAGAGCCTTGGTGGGGACAGGGATGAGAGTATCATATCGCAAAAATGGTGGAGCAGAGAGAGACCTCCTCATTCATTCTCCTTTTAAAGCCCTCCAAACCACACCCTGACCACCATTATTATTATTTTTTTTTTCCTTTTTCTCTTTTTTACTGACCGGTAACAGGATCGCAACCCTCAGTGTCACGCCCACACC
>NW_007731165.1:164871-165737 GCF_000696425.1 Galeopterus variegatus
AGCGGGAACCGGTCTCCACATGGGATCCGAACCCTCGGCAGGAGCGCCGCCACACTCCCAAACAGCGCACTCTCCAGTGCGCCACCGGGCCGGCCCTGACCACCATTAATTACAGCACTGTCCTACAATCTAATCGCCTCTTCAAAGCCCCACCTTTGAGTTATCATAATAGGATTTCCCACCCTCAACAGCTACCGTGGGAAGTAAGCTTCTAATATATGGACTTTGGGGGACACAATTCCATCGACCCACAGCAGTATGGATATAGATTCCTCAGATGCCAGGAATCCCAGGATAAATGGGCCAAACAAATACTTTTCCGGTCTTCCCCTCACCACACTCCTCTTTTGTCCATTAGAAACGTAAATAAATTCCTCAAATATCCTACCCCAATTCTGTGAAATGTTTACTTGTGTACTAGGACTGGCCTGATGTCAAATGGCGCTGCTTCCCGGGTGGTCTGATTTTAGGGGCTCTTCCCCCATACCACGCCCACTCCACAGCTGTCTCACCTGAGGTAGAGCTTTCCTCCTTTTGCTTTAAGTGTGAGCCCTGTTAAATTCAAAAAAGCCTTGGGAGTTATACCGTCTTAACACCATTAGCAATCACAAATCTGGATAAATGAGTTTCAGAGTTTTTCCTGGCAGTAGTGTGTATGTGTCTTCCATGGAAAAATAAAACTCACTGCATAAGCAATAAATATTAGCTACAGAAAGGTAAGCTTAACCAACAAGACAGAAAAAAAAGCCCCAGGCAGATGCACACCAGTGCAGAAACTTGATATGGCTTTGCTGATCTGGGGTCAAAGTATGAGTAATACTAATGAGTAAAGGGTGCCGGGGTAATTTGTACCCTTTTTTTTTTTT
>NW_007731165.1:166087-167209 GCF_000696425.1 Galeopterus variegatus
AAAAAAAAAAAAAAAAAAAAAAAAAAAAAAAAAAAAAAGAGCTCAGGGTAAAGAGAGGTTTCTTAAGATTTAGGAAAAAAAAATGCATATAACACCAAGGCCAAGGATTTGGATCCCCCTACCAGCCAGCCACCAGAAATAAATAAAAAGTCTTTTTAAAAAATGCAGAACAGGGCCGGCCCAGTGGCTCACTCGGGAGAGTGCGGTGCTGATAACACCAAGGCCCCGGGTTCGGATGCCGGTTCACTCGCTGGCTGAGCGTGGTGCTGACAACACCAAGTCAAGGATTAAGATCCCCTTACCGGTCATCTTTTTAAAAAAATAAAAATAAAAAATAAAAAATGCAGAACAGGGGCCAGCCCTGTGGCTCACTCGGGAGAGTGCAGCGCTGGTAGTGCGGAGACCGCGGGTTCAGATCCTATATAGGGATGGCCGGTGCACTCACTGGCTGAGCGTGGTGTGGACCACACCGTGCCGAGGGTTGTGATCCCCTTACTGGTCAAAAAAAAAAAATGCAGACCATAAGGAAAAATTGATACATTAGCTTCAAAATTAATCAAGGTCTGGCTGGTTAGCTCAGTTGGTTAGAGCTCAACCTTGTAATACCAAGGTGACTGGTTTGGACCCCATACCAGCCAGCCACCAAAAAAATGAAAAACTAATCAAAAGACATCTTAAAACAGAGGTTCTCAACTCTGGCTGCATTTATTAGTTCATTTCATCTTGCTGATAACAGAATACATGAAACTGGGTAATTTATGAAGAAATAAAATTTATTTCTTATAGTTTTAGAGACTGGGAAGTCCAAGGGGCACATCTGAAGGGGGTCACCTTCTTGGTGGGAACTGTCTCTGCAGAGTCCCAAGTCAGTGGAGGGTATCACATGGCAAGAAGGAAGAGTGCTTTNAATATCCTACCCCAATTCTGTGAAATGTTTACTTGTGTACTAGGACTGGCCTGATGTCAAACAGCGCTGCTTCCTGGGTGGTCTGATTTTAGGGGCTCTTCCCCCATACCACGCCCACAACACAGCTGTCTCACCTGAGGTAGAGCTTTCCTCCTTTGCTTTAAGTGTGAGCCCTGTTAAATTCAAAAAAGCCTTGGGAGTTATACCGTCTTAAC
>NW_007731166.1:0-8344 GCF_000696425.1 Galeopterus variegatus
GGGAGAGAGGGAGGAGGGAGGGAGGTGTCGGTGATGGGCCATAAAAATCATATACATTGTACATTGACAAAATAAAAATTTAATGGAAAAAAAAGAGAGAGAGAGAGAAGTTTCTTTAAAGAAGACATTTATGTAAAGAACCAAAAATGAAAGTTACAAAATAATATGTTTATCAGTTACTCAGCTTTATGGAATTACTTTTTGTTTTGCTTGATCTTGAATGGTGTTTCAAAAACCCATCAGTTTCTTACTAGAGCTCTCAAAAACTTTAACTTTGTCTATTAATCTTAAAGTTATATCAAACCTGTGCTTGAATTCTCTTCATTTTCACTGACTGTGGACAACGAGACAAAAAATGACCGTGACAAGAAATTTTGGTTATTTCTGTGGCATACATCAATTTCAAATTACCAGAATTATGACTGATAGCATTTTTACCTAGACCCACCAGTTTTTTAGGAATCTTATACAATTTTGGTATTAATAATATCTCAATACAACATAAAGAAGGTCAGACATTATTTTTATTTCTTGTTTTGGCAATGCTTCCCATATAGTTTGATCTATCAGAATAGCCAATTGGTTTGATACCTCTCTTTTATACATACCCTTTGAGAAACTCCAGGGCCCTTTTAACTTTTCAAAGTTAGTTCAAGTCAAAAGACTGAATTTTCAAAATTTGGTTTTGGGAAGTTTGTCAAATAACAAAGGTTTGAAACACTTAATGAAATAGGATAACAAACTGTTACAAAATAAAACCAAAGTGAGAAAAGATTTCAAAGGCACAGAGCACAAGAAATTGTCTTGATAAATCATGTAATATGTTGGTTACCTAAAAGATTAAAAAAACAATCATTCACAATTTTCTATTAAGTGCAGTTCAGTACTTCCAGAAATCCTGGTTGGTCCAATATAGGGGAGCAAACTAGCTTTGCATCAGAACATTTTGATGTTAATGCCCAATTTTTAGAAAAACTTATACATAAATGCATTTAATTTTACCCAATTTTCTAACTTATTTTATAAATTTACCCTTCACAAATCATTATTATGACTTAACTCAAACATTCTGTTTTTTATCCTATACTTTGCAGTTTCTAAATAGCCAGTCATTTTACCCTAGGACAAAAATACACTACACCAGATGCTTTCTCACACAAAAATATTATTTTCTTTTTAGCCTTTCTAACCACAATTACATCTTCATATCCATAGCTTTTTTTATGTCTCCTCTTCTCATACATTCTTGTTTCTTTTCTTATCAATACTAAATTGGCCTCATTTGTCTAAGAATTACATACAGAATGATGTTTTTGTTTTAGGCTGGACTCACAACTTTAACCTTAAAAGCTTCTAGCAAAGACAAATTCAATCCCATCTGACTAGTAAACCCAGACCAAGATAATATGGTGATAATTCTTAAAAGCAACAACAACAACAACAACAACAACAATTTTTTATAGCAGTCTGATTTTAAACTTTTTACCCTTTCCTTTTTTCTTCCCCTCCTCCCCACCCCACAGGCTTCTGCTTTAACATTTTCAGAATTCCATTTAAAGATAGACACATTTCATCTACAGATGTAGCTAAGTGTAACTTTGTGGATCGGTTTTTGTTTTTCATGCTTGCCTAGGGAAATTCAGAGAGAGTAAAAAAAACATTTTTTTCTTTTTTGTCATCAGGTTTTTAGAGATGAAAAGGCACATTTAATTACTCAAACCCAAGCATGCAGAGCTTTCCCAGATATAAAAATGCTGGCTTTTTTTTTTTTATCCCTGAATTATTTTTCATACCCAAATAGTATTTTTTTAAAAACATTGTAGAAAGAGGGTTAAGAAGAAAAAAGATACATGAAAAGGGATATGACAGAAAAAGTGAAGAAGGCTGCAAAGCACATATGACTCAATATACTAGGAGGTGAAACATATGGTGAAGGAACATAAAAAGGAGAGGCCATCCCTCATGTCTCCATTAATTTGACTGCTGTAGATACTCTTTAAACCATTAGTCTGTGTCTTAGCTACTGCATTCCATTGTAGGCTATAAGTTGATACTGTTTCAGTCACTGCAGGAAATATTCCACCTTTCATCTCTAACTCAAAATGCTACATAATATTTTTTTTTTTTTGTCTTTTTGTCTTTTTCCGTGTCCGGCAACAGATCGCAACCCTCAGTGTTGCCCCCGCACCGGACCGGGGACCAGCAACGGGACTGCAACCCTCGGTGCTGCCCCTCACCTCGCTCAGCCAGTGAGCGGGAACCGGTCCGTATGTGGGATCCGAACCCTCGGGCGGGAGCGCCGCCACGCTTCCCAAGCGGCGCACTATCCAGTGCGCCACCAGGCCGGCCCTCAAGATCCTTAATTTAATCACATCTGCAAAGTCCTCTTTGTCATGGAACATAACATATTCTCAGTTTCTGAGTGTTAGGATATGGACATTTTTGTGGGGCCATTTGTTCTCTCTTATTCCCATCCTCTCTCATCTATAGACAACTATTCTAATGTAGTTCATGTATATCTTTTATTTTTTTATTCATGTAAACTGTGTATTATGTGCATCTCTTTCGATTATACAATAGATCTCTTTCTGTTTCTGCCTTTTTACCCTCAGCACTGTGTTTCAAGAACTCTGTGTAGCTGGGTGTACATCTGTTCTATTCTCCTAACTCACTGCTGTTCAAAAGAAATATAATGTGAGCCATATAAACAATTTAGAACGTTCCAGTAGCCATTATATCCAAGATATCATCATTTCAATGTGTAATCAATATAAAAGATTGAGATATGTTTTATTCTTTTTTTCTGGTACTGTCTTCAAAATCGCACGTGTGTTTTAACCTACAGCACATCTCAAGTGAGACTAGCTGCATTTCAAGTTCTCAATAGCTACATGTGGGGCGTGGCTGCCATAGTGGATTCTAGCACAGTTCTGTTACACAGTGTCCCCTCCTGTGGTGGATCCTGTGACTGCCCTCTACTCCCAGCTACCACAAGCAACGCTGAAATGAGAATCCTTGTACATGTGCCCTGCAGACCTTTCTGAGAATTCCTCACCTATAAATACCCAGAAACAGGATTGCTAGACCATAGGGTGTACTATAAACATTGTTAACTTGATTAAATACTGCCACACCTGTCTTTAAAATGGTGGCAGCACTCTACATAGTGCACGAAAACTCCCAGGCCTAGTCTGAGCTCTGGCCATTTCTACTGAATAGATATAAATGGTTTCCCAGTCAAAAACTTGGCATATTAAGTAGTTCCAAATGCCTCCAGCAAAGGTTAAAATAACGAGGCAGCAATGCTGGTTCTCCACAAATTTTATGAAAAATATCTCCTATTTATTGTTTTTTTTTTTTATAGTTTACTAAAAAGTTAAACACAAATCTATTATTACCTGTTATTAATATTACATGAACATATTTAAAAGGAGGATACTAAGTTATACTTTTTGTGTACTGTTAATATTGCAGTTAATTTTAATAAAAACTATAAACAAATCTATTTATTATCAGTTAGTTTTAACCACACAAGATTATTATAAACTTTTTACAAGCCCTTAAAAATCTTTTGAATACCTTTTAACCAAGGCTTCTAGTCAAGATGGCAGAAGAGACAGTCCCCAGCATCACTCTCTCCCACAAATCAACCAATTTACGTCTTTTAAAAAGCAACAACAGCCAAGCTAGGGCCACTAGAGCTCATGGGGTAAGGAGGAGAGACCTATGGAAAAGCCACACAAGAGAAAGAAAGGATCACTCCCACCATTTTGAATCCCAGCCACTTCAAGGCTAGAGCTAGTGAGCACATGGAACAAGAGCTGGCAAAAGCCAAAGCTGTGCCCTTTGTTTGAAGTTGCTTGGAGATGGCAGGGGAGGAGAGGGCCCTGGTGGCCTTCAGGCCAGAAAGACCACTAACAGTGTTCTTGTGGACCCACATAGCAGTGAGGAGCCACAACAAGTGAAAACAGGAGCCACTCAAAGGCTGGTGAGTCATCACAAGGGACCAGTGCAGGGCCCATCCCATGGGACGTGTTTGGCATAGGAGCAGTGCAGGAGACAGGCCCAGCAGGGAACACTGGAGCACAGCATTGACAGCTGGTCTACCCCCCAATCAGCTCAGGACCTCTCAGTGGAGACTGGTCAGGAATACAGATCTGCAGCGGGTGCAGTTTCCTGAAATCCTCAGGCCCAGACCAGAGTTTCCACACAACCCAGGTGTATCAGACCTCACAAGACCCACAACTACATACAAAATTGTATTAGTCCATTTCCATTGCTTATAACAAAATACCTTGAACTGGGTAATTTATAAAGAAAAATGAAATTTATTGCTTACAGCTCACACAAAAGACTAGAGGAAGCAGGAACCCTGAGTATGTGAATTAGTGTGTAAATGAATTAGCACACCAGTGTTAAAGCACTCTGGCACCAGGAGAGTAGCAATTAGATTAACTTATCTACTCATCCAGGTCTCCCATGAACTCTGAGTTATGTGAGCTGTGTGAGGGTCTCTACATAAGCATGCAAATGATTTACACCTCTACTTAGACCTGTTCACTATATAACTGTTGTATGTACCCAACAGTGGTGCAGATTTCCAGCTAGCCACCCACTGCCAGAAAGTCCCATAAATCTAATGAGCCTATGTCTCTACCTATTGGACCAGGTGAGTTCTTTGGAACAGACAAACACTATATAAGTGCCCTCTCACATTTGGATCTCCCATGATACAAATGGCATAGGTGGCAGGCCATTCCAGAGAAAGTCCCCACTGAAGCAGCTGTGGGAGAGATGAAGAGGAAGAGGGGAAAGCTGCAGGGAAAACTATTTGGGTGACCCACCTGTTCAATATGGTCTGATAATCACCAGTTTAGTAAATAGCTGGGGACTGCTGTGTGAGTACAGAGACATCCCAAAAATGTCAGCAGCACCAGGACTGCTGGAGGTGTTGAAGGCAGTCAAGGAAAGAGGAGGTATTGAGAAGGAAAAGGACTACAAAGCTATGGTTGCCATGGCTGCATGGTCTCTCCTCTGTGGGATCAGGCCAGTGACTGGGAAGGAAATTGAGCTGTGGAGCCAAAGAGAAAAAATTAAAGGAAGAATTAAGCTTACATAGAGAGGCTTGTTTAACTCAGGCTGATAGCAACAATATGATAGCACATCAGTTAGACTAAGCCACTGATCAGCTGCATGATTTGGCAGGTCATTTTGTGAAAATAAAAGAAAAACAGGTGCCTTAGGTTGAAGCTGCACCAAAAGGGAACAGAGGGAAAAAGGGAGATCAGAACTAACCAGAGAAAGTTACTAGAAAACAGCTCTGGGTGGAGGTAAGTCAAGGGTCAATCACCCAGAAATAGACAAGCAGCCAAATGGGACATTGTCTAAATTGTGACAACAGCTGCCCAAAGAAAAACAGTTTCAGCTCCTGCCAGACAAGCAGTTGGAGGCACAGCTGACAAGGGAGTGAACACCCTTAGGGGAAGTGCAGGCAGAACCAAAGCTGAAGGAATTCATAAAATTGCCCTCAATAAGGGGCCTCTTTAGCTCAACCAAGTGGAGCCTTGACTGCTCCTCCAGAGGAAGACAAGACAGATTTCATGTTCCCTTGGTCCCAAGCCTAGGGGTGGGGCCAAGAGACAAAGAAAACATGAGCTATCTCCATCGAACACCACAGACTCCATGTCAAGCTTGCTATATATTAGTCTCCATGGAACATACAAAGGATGATTGCTTTAGTAGATACAGGATTTGAATGAACATTGAAATATGGGAATTAATCAAAATTTGAGAGGCTGATTACTGCTATAGATGGATAGGATGGGCAATCCATTAAAGTAAGAAAGGTGAAGTTAACTTTAAGGATTGAGAGGCTCCCCCTTAAGGAATATGCTGTGTATATCTCCCTGATCAGGGAATACATACTTGGGATTTATATACTGCAAGGTTTGTATTTTCATACTAGTGTGGGGGAGTTTCACCTATGAAGTTTCACCTGTGAAAGTATTCTCCTGTGTAACTACCACCACCCTGGTGACTAGTGGCAACTAAGCAATATCAGTTGCCAGAGGGTCACAAGGAAATCAAGAAAACTATACTGGAATTAGCCAAAGTGAAAAAAATACACCCATCCCATATGCTGCATAACTCCCCTGTGTGCCCGTCCATAAACCAGACTACACCCAAAGAATGACTGTTGACTACAGGAACTAAATGATATAATTCCCCATTTACATGTGCCTATAACTAATATTACTGATATTATGGATAAATTAGGAAATCAACTGGGAACATATCTTGCTGTACTAGACTTGGCTAATGCTTTCTTTAGTATTGATATCCATCCAAATAGCCAAGACCAATTCACCTTCAAATGGGAAGGACACCAGTGGACATTGATGGTTTTGCCAATGGGCTACATTTATTGTCCTATCATCTGCCATAGAATGGTAGTGGAAGACTTGGAAAAATGGAAGGTACCTCTGTCAGTGAGACTATTCCATTGTTTTGATGATATCATGTTAACCTCTGATGCTCTTACAGATTTGGAGAAGGCTACACCATCCCTTATCACTCACCTACAGAGAAGGGGATGCGCTGTAAACCAAAACAGGGTCCAGGGATCTGGATTACTTGTCAGACTCTTGGGTGTTATTTGGTCAAGACAAAAGTAATGACCTCCATGGAAACAGGTAAGATTCAGACATACACTAGGTCAACTACTGTTAAACAACTACAGGAATTTCTGGGATTGTTAGTATACTATGGGGTGTTTATTCCCCATTCAGGTCAAATAGTAAGGCTTCTATACAAGCAAGGAAAAAGTGAAGCATAATGGGATTGGATTTCTGAGTGCCAAGCCACTTTCAGTTCTGCAGAAGCAGCAGTGGCGAGGGGCAGGGCATGCAAGCATTGAGTGTTCTAAATCCAGTACTACCCTGTGAATTGGATATAAACACTTCCCAGGAGGGCTATGCTTGGGGGTTATGGCAATGACAGGGGAAAGCTCACCTCCCCAAAGGGTTTTGGTCCCAGACATGGAAGGGAGCAGAGGCCAGATCTAGCCCCATTGAACAACAAGAAAACACTGTTTACCAAGCAGTGATAGCCACAGAACAGGTCACCTGACAGGCAGCTATGATAATGAGGACTGCATTGCCAATTGCTGATGGACTCATAATATATCCATGTGACCCAGCTGTTCCAGTGCTCAGACACCTATGGTGACCAAATGGCAAGCCTACTTACAACAATGCATTAAGTTATCCACAAGTCCTTTGAGCCATGAAGTACAGCAGTTATTGGGACCTGTCACATTTGTGGACACAGATGATGTGCCCGCTGAACCTATTACTCCCTCATCCATTAAGGAAGGTGTGCTGCTGGTGCCAGAGGAGGTTTGGTATACTGATGGCTTCTGTTGAGGCCACCTCCCTTGATGAAAAGCCATTGCATACTAACAGTCAACTGATACCATCTGGATAGATGATGGCACTGGGCAAAACAGCCAATGGGATGAACAGTGAGCAGTATGGATGGTGATAGCCAAAGAGAAAGGCCCAGTAACCATCTGTACTGACAGGCAGTTTTAAAGGGCTCATGTTGTGGCTGCCCCAATAGAAAAAACAGGAATGGTTGATCATAAATAAGCCCAGATCCAGATGCCCCTCCCCACTGGAGACATTGAGGTGGCCTTGGACAGCAGCTATAAAACTGCAAATTAAGACTTTAGAGACTTCACTAAGACCTTAGAAGGGAAGTGAAAAGAACTTATTGCCAGCCCCTTAAGACATAGTACTGGAGTGAATACCCTCCACTGGCCCTGGGAAATTCAAACCAAACCACGCTGGTGCTCCCTGTTGTCTCCCTGGGGTAAAGGAATAGAAAGAGGGTTAGAGATCTTTCCATCAGTGAGAGGACAATGGTCCTTAAGACATAGTACTGGAGTGAATACCCTCCACTGGCCCTGGGAAATTCAAACCAAACCATGCTGGTGCTCCCTGTTGTCTCCCTGGGGTAAAGGAATAGAAAGAGGGTTAGAGATCTTTCCATCAGTGAGAGGACAATGGCCAACTATCATGAGATGTCAAAACTCCACAGACCAGATTATACAGACAGGAACTATTATTATTTTCCTCTGGATTTTTCAGGTCTGCCCCTCTCTCTCTGTGTCACAGATAAAATAGCCTCAGGACCTGATAGAGCTTGGAATGCTAATCCAGGGAAGACTCTCCTTAGTGTAACGCTGGCCTGAGTACATAATACATTAGCCTGCTGGGTCTGCTCAGAGTTCCTGCTGTCTGCCATGTCAGGTTTCCTAAGGACAGTGTGCAATTTGCTATTC
>NW_007731166.1:8491-8917 GCF_000696425.1 Galeopterus variegatus
CTCAGAGTTCCTGCTGTCTGCCATGTCAGGTTTCCTAAGGACAGTGTGCAATTTGCTATTCCACCTATGGAACATGTGGAAGATTAGTGTGATGTGAAGACTGTGAGGGTGGAATAGTAATATGTAGGGGTGGAATGTAGGATAAATGCTGGGAATAGACCTATTGCCCCTCCTGATGCATACCAGAGTTACCCTTCTGCCCTGGGAAACTACCCTTGGCCAGGTAGTTACTCAAGGAAAGGTGTATTCCCTTGTGGCACCCTGTGGTGGCTAATGTCAGAAATCCTGCTTACAGACTATGCCAATGTTGTGCTAGGGCTGATGTCTGCAATCCTGTTGACACCACCAATTGTAAAGCTACTCAACCACGCCCCTTGTCAGGCTCTTTTACCTGCTGGTAATCCTGCACCGACTGGAACAATTGTC